>NW_024870848.1:2332500-2522500 GCF_019054845.1 Dipodomys spectabilis
CATCCATCCATCCACCCATCCATCCACCCATCCATCCATCCATCCACACACCCATCTACCCATCCATCCATGCATCCATCCACCAATCCATCCATCCATGCATCCATACACCCATCCATCCATCCATCCATCCATCGACCCACCCATCCACCCATCCATCCATCCATCCACCCATCCATCCATCCATCCATCCATCCATCTACCCATCCATCCATCCACCCATCCATCCACCCATCCATCCATGCATCCATCTACCCATCCATCCATCCATGCATCCATCCACCCATCCATCCATGCATCCATCCATCCATCCATCCACCCATCCATCCATCCATCCATCCACCCATCCATCCATCCCTCCATCAACCCATCCATCCACTCATCCATCCATCCATCCATCCATCCACTCTTCTTTGTTATTGGGGGTGGGAGTAAGGAAGGGGGGCAGGCTCTCTTGGTTCTTGAACTCAGCACCCTGGGTTTTCTGGACCCCTGAGTGACCCTGAGCCCTAGAGACCAAGATGGCCCCACTTTCAGTTTGCTGGTGGAGCTCAGAGTTTCCTCATCGAGTTTCCTGTCCCTAGGGTGGGGCCTTAGGCCCCTGGGAGCCATAGAGACACCAAGATTGTGCCACTTCCGGTTTCCTGGTGGTTTCCTTGGAGACCAGGCACCTGACTTCCTCTTCCTCTTCCTCTTCCTCCTATGACGCTTATTGGTATTATTATTACTATTGTTGTTTTTGTTGTTACTGTTATTGCTGTTGTTACTATTGTTATTACTATCATTGTTATTACTATTGTTATTACTATTGTTATTACTGTTACTGTTACTGTTATTGCTATTGTTATTACTATTAATACTATTGTTATTATTATTGTTACTATTGTTATTACTATTTTTATTACTGTTACTGTTATTGTTGTTACTATTGTTATTACTCCTATTGTTGTGGTTATGACCATAGTTCCTACTCCTATGTCTATATTGTTGTTACGATTATTGCCATTATTGTTATTATTACTCTCAGTTTTACTATTATTACTCTTGGTATTGTTATTACTGTTATTGTTACTATTATTACTTCTATTATTGTTATTGGCATTGCTATAGTTATTGCTGTTATTAGTATTGCTATTGTTGTTTTTGATACTATTGTTACTATTATTATTACTATTGTTATTAGTGTTATCATTACTTTGTTATTACTGTTATTTCATTATTACCATTGTTATTGTTGCTATTACTGTTGTCACTATTGTTACTATTGTTATTATTACTGTTATTGTTGTTACTATTATTATTGTTATCACTGTTATTATTGTTATAGTTGTTATTGTTACCAATATTAGTACTATTATTACTATTGTTATTACTGTTGTTATTACTATTATTTGTATTATTGATATTATTATTGTTGTTACTATTATTACTATTGTGGTTGTTGCTATTGTTATTACTATTATTACTCTTAACATTGCTATTGATATTACTGTTATTTCTATTATTGCTATTGTTCTTGTTACTATTACTGTTATTGTTGTTTTATTACTGTTATTACTGTTGTTATTGTTGTTGTTACTGTTATTGTTACTTGTTACTATTGTTGTTATCACTATTGTTCTTACTATTATTATTGCTATTGTTATTACTGTTATTTTTACTGTTATTTCTAATATTACTATTCTTGTTATTGTTACTATTATTCCTGTTGTTCTTGCTATTATTACTGTTATTGTTGTTATTACTATTGTTATTGTTACTATTATTACTGTTGTTATTACTATTATTTCTATTATCACTATTGTTATTGTTACTGTTGCTATTATTGTTATTACTATTGTTGCTATTATTATTACTCTTATTTCTATTACGATTTTTGTTGTTACTACTGTTACTACTGTGGTTGTTGCTATTGTTACTGTTATTACTATTGTTATTACTATTATTAATACTATTATTACTGTTGTTATTACCATTAATTCTATTATTGCTATTGTTGTTGTTACTGTTATTGTTGTTGTTGCTATTATTAATACTATTATTATTACTGTTGTTATTACTGTTATTATCACTGCTATTTCTATTATTACTATTGTTGCTATTGTTACTATTATTAGTATTATTGTTATTACTGTTATTATTACTGTTGTTACTACTGTTACTGTTGTTATTACTGTTGTTACTACTGTTATTACTATTATGTTACTATTATTATTGCTGTTGTTATTTCTGTTGTTATTACTATTATTTCTATTATTATTACTGTTGTTACCATTATTGTTACTGTTATTGTTACTATTATTACTATTGTTGTTACTGTTGTTATTACTATTACTATTATTGTTATTGTTACTATTATTACTACTGGAGTAGTTGCTGTTGTTATTACTATTATTAATACTATTGTTATTACTATTGTTACTGTTATTATTACTGTTGTCATTACTATTGTTTTTACTGTTATTATTACTATTATTATTACTGTTATTACTGTTGTTATTACTGTTATTATTACTGTTGTTATTACTATTACTATTATTGTTATTGTTGTTATTGTTACTGTTATTACTACTGGGGTAGTTGCTATTGTTATTACTATTATTAATACTATTGTTATTACAGTTGTTACTGTTATCATTAGTGTTGTTATTACTGTTGTTTTTACTGTTATTATTGTTGTTGTTATTGTTACTGTTGTTACTATTGTTATTGCTATTTTTAGTATTATTATTACTGTTGTTATTGTTACTATCACTGTTGTCACTATTGTTATTACTGTTGTTATTACTGTTATTGTTACTGTTGTTACTGTTATTTTTACTATTACTATGACTGTGGTTGTTACTATTGTTATTACTATTATTATTACTATTATTACCGTTATTGTTTTACTATTGTTATTATTACTGTTGTTATTACTATGTTATTACTGTTATCGTTACTGTTGTTATTACTGTTATTGTTGTTGTTGCTATTATTTCTACTGTTCTTGCTATTATTACTGTTATTGTTATTGTTATTGTTACTCTTATTACTACTCTTATTATTACTTTTATGGTTGTTATTGTTACTATTATTACTCTTGTTGTGACTATTATTGTTGTTGTTGTTGTTGTTATTAACACTATTATTACTGCTGTTATTATTGCTGTTATTGCTATTATTACTGATGTTGTTATTGTTGCTATTATTACTATTGTTGTTATTAGTGTTATTGTTACTGTTGTTATTGTTACTGTCATTACTGTTATTGTTACTATTATTACTACTGTGGTTGTTGCTATAGTTATTACTATTGTTATTCCTGTTATTATTACTGTTGTTGTTGTTATTCATTTTATATTATTTTTTGGGTCTAGTCGTGGGGCCTGAACTCTGGGTCTGGGCGCTGTCCCTCAACTCTTCAGCTCAAGGTTAGCACTCTACCACAGCACCACTTCTGGCTTTTTTCTTTTTACTTATGTGGTGCTGAGGAATCGAACCCAGGGCCTCAGGCATGCAAGGCAAGCGCTCTACCACTAGCCACCTTCCCAGTCCCCAGAGGGTTTTAATAAAGCAAGCCTTAAGGAAGAAAGATAACATGAAGTGACAACTACAGAAATTCTACAAAGATGACACCTTTCACATTTCTGTCTTCCTTCTCTTCTCATACTTCAGAAAGCATTGACTAACATTATAAATATACTGCAATTATAAGTTAAGGATCAGTGTTTTTTTTCCAACCTGAAGCCTTTTTTCCATGATTCTTGACATAAACTTTTTGGGAGATTTTTTTGATTGTGATGGGATTCCACCCAAAACAAAGCCATGTATATCAAGAAAGTCAATGTTTTCAACTCAGAGTACTAAACAAAAGAGGGAGAAAATTAAATTAAGTTTAGCAATATATGTTAAGCACAAATATAGGCAATATCAAGATATCTTGAAATTGTATACTTTTACTGGATAAAGTGGCTCAAACCTGCAATATTATCTACTTAGAAAACAGAGATTAGAGTATTGCAGTTCCAGGAAAGCCCAGACAAAAAAAAGAAGTTTCAGAAACTCTAACCATTTGCTGGGTGCAATGTGTTTTGCTTGTGTTAGGAGGACCGCAGTCCAAGCAGGCCCAGGCATAGTGATACTACCTCAAAATAAGCAACCAAATTACAATCTGCTGGTATGGTAATAAAAGAGATGCTGTTTCACAAGTATAGGATTTTGGGTTCAATCATCCAGTATCACTAGGCATTTAAGTGTGTGTCAGGGTAAGAATTTGGTATGTCTGAGGTAAAGACTTCATACTCATTTTACAAGCTCTAATAAAACCTTTGCCTCTTTTGTTATTTTTTTAAATATAACTTCCATGCCCAAACCAAATAATTTCCTATTAGAGATTTTCTCCTATCCATTAAGTAATATATTATGTGTTGGATACTGTCCTACTGAAAACACACTAAAGATCAAAAACCCATTGCCTTAGAAAGTGACTGCATTTGGAAACAGAATCTCAAAGGTAGAATTTAAGTTGAACTCTCCTCCAAGAGAAGCAGAAGGTCTTGAATATGCCAAGGAAAGAGGACTCAGAAGAAGCAACTCTGATCTTGGAGTTTTAGTTCCACCAACTCAGAGGGAATGTATTTACAGTGTTAATGCTACCCAATCTGTGGTAGTTTATTATTACAATTACTAGCAAACATGTGGAATCTATAAGACATGAAAAGTCATTGACTCTTGGGGTCAATGACTCAAATTTATAATCCTAGTGATTAAGAAGGATGAGACTTGGGGGATAATAATATTTTCAGGATGGTAGGAAAATTCATGAGGTTCTATCTCCAATTAACTACAAAAATTTCTGGGCTGGAGACATAGTTCAAATGGTAGACTGACTACTGTTAGCAAACTGAGCATGAGTTATATTCAAGCCCCAAATTGGGATAAAGAAAATGTCCTTAGAATAATACTATGAGAAACAGAATTATGAATAGGAAAGCAGAAACAAAAGAAATAAACTTATTCATACAGACAAAGCTTCCCAAAATGAAATATGGCTTAAACTGTAATATTTAGGGTTTTCCTCCTATACAGTAGAAATAAATGGTATTTTGATTTGACAAAACTAAAGTGTAAAACTGTATGCAATAAATAATCACATTACTTTTATGTTTCCATAATTTAACTTGTTTTCCTACAAAGTTATAGAATAGTGTAGCTTTTGAAAATAAACCAATGTTGCACTTTGAAATATGATTATATATCCTTGCAAGTGTTGTCTAAAACTGATCTACAGTGAAATGATTGCCATTGGTATCTTTCTCAAGATTACAAATGTTTATACTTTCAGCTGACCTTCCACAAAACTCATACACCAAAAATAACTTTTTAGTTTGTTCATGCAATCATAGGAATATAAACATATGTGTCAAAATGTTAATTACCTTAATCTGCTGTCATTAATGTAATATAACTAATACAATTAAGTATATACCTTGAGGAAAATAAGATTCTTCCTTCTAAATACATGCTTGCAGGCACACACACACACACACACACACACACATATTTACCACTCTGACTCAGGTTAGGTTCCTGACATTGGGTATCAGACACTTATCTAATAATCAACCTTTCCTGCACAGATATAAAATACATTCATACTTCCACAATACAAAAATACCAGATCATTCAAAATAATGAAAATATTTAAAGAATCACCCAGCTCCTGTACCATCTACTCCCTGATTTCATTCATTTCTGTCAATACATTTTTCATATCATAATTAAAATCTTTTTGAGTCTCTCATTAGCAGACAAAAATGTTATCATACAATAGAAAATGTAAGTAAAATTACTTTTCCCTGGGTAACCTTTTATATATATTATCAAAGACTTCGGTTTCCTTGTAGAGTCTGCTTCTGGCATTTTGCCCTAATGTCTAATATTAAATTACAGAGGACATGCCATATTCCTCAGTTCATTTTTCCTGAAGGTTATGCTATGGAGTTGAATCTGATTTGCTTGCTTATTCTAAATTAAATTTTCTCAACAACTTGAATTATTGTTTATGTTACTCCTAAACCATTTGAAATATCAAAAAGAACCGGAAATTCACTTTGGCAATGATTTGTGAATGGCAACAATGCTTGTGGATGGAATGAAGGACTTGAATGATCTAGAGTTCCTTAAAAATGGCACTGTTCTTTAAAGGGCTGATCATTTAGTAAGCTTTAAAGTGTGGTCTTCTTATTTCATCTAACAAGATAAAAGTATGCTTTTCATCACATTTTTGCCTTCAAAGAACTAAAATTATTTCCTTTGTACAGTTCAGGCCCAGCTGCTACTGTAGTGAAACCCACAAACCACTGCACAGCTGTGTTAGCTGCTATAGAATTTGAAATTTTCTTCCAGTAGCCCTAGTGATTTGAGCCCAGATTCATGGGATAGTCACATAATCTACAGTTACAAATCACCACAATATACAAAGACTATGTGCAAAATGAGGTTCAATTTTTTTCTTTGTTGTTTTCTTTTTGTCTTATTGATTGTCTTTTAAGGAGCTAGGGGCTGTGTATTTCTCATTATTGTTGATGTGACTTAAATAAATTACCAGATTTTTCAAATAAAATAAAGAGATAAAAAAGACATATTTAGTCACAAAATAAAGCTAAACGTTTGAGTGATTTTTTTGGGGGGGGGTCCGGTAGTGGGGCCTGAACTCTGGGCCTGGGCACTGTCCCTCAGCTCTTCAGCTCAAGGCTAGCACTCTACCACTTGAGCCACAGCACCACTTCTGGCTTTTTTCTTTTTGCTTATGTGGTGCTGAGGAATTGAACCCAGGGCCTCAGGCATGCAAGGCAAGTGTTCTACCACTGAGCCACCTTCCCAGCCCTTGAGTGATTTTTTTTTATTCTAGTCCTGTTCTCAGTTATCTTCATATAATGTCGAGGTGAGTCAAGCATATGTATAAATTGACACGTATAAGCACACAGAACTCTGGAATCTTTAGATTTTGATTTCTATATCAACTTCACCTAGAAAAGAATATTATCACTTGCTTCATGTCTTAAGTAATCTACTTAATACGAGTTTTAATCATTTTTTCTTTTAAAATAAATTTTTGCCAATCCTGGGTTTTATTTATTTTTATGTATTTATTTATTATTTTTTTAATTGTGAAAATACCATACAGAGGGGTTACAATTACATGGGCAAGGTAATGACTACATTTCATATCAAGCATTGTTGCCTCCTCCTTTGTTTCCCCTTCCCATTCCTTCCAATCTCCTCGTTGGTATAATTTGTGGAGGGGAAGGGAAAAATAAATTGTTTAAATAGGGATACAGGTGGACCCATTGCAACAATGAGATGTACAAGATGTTATGTCGAAAAACCAACTTTACAAGTTTTATTAATTTTATCAATAGATCTCATAATCTATGGAATTGATGCATTGCATAAATATTTGATTTATTTTTTCCACTGAATTAATATTACATTTATTTTACTTTTTTGCCCATGAAATAATTACATTCTTGAGCATAAAACATCCCTGTTTTTCATTTTTGTTGCCAAAGTGGAAGTATTAGACATTTTGAAATTTTAAATTTAAATTTGAACCTTCAAATTTCACTAGGACTTGAATTGTGTTACAACTTTAATGTTAAAATAAAGAGCATTATTGAATAGAAAGCAACATTATAAGTTATCACACCTTAATCCCTGAATTGACTTAATGATAAAAAACAATTATATTTATATAACATGCTGTATATACTCAAACTATGAGATACAGAAACAGAAGACTTTTTTTGTTTTGGTTTGTTGTTCTTTATAGTTTGTGATGATTCTGTCTTCATTACCTTATGCCTAGTGTATTCATTGTACGTCTTCAGGAAAGTGAGGGGTGGGCACAGAGCTTTAGGGAAAAGGGTGAAAAATTGCAGCAGTGGAGTTCATTGAACATTGATAAAAGTGAACTATTTAACACATGGATGGGGACAGGACAAATGAGAGAACTGAAGACATTTCATAAAAGGAAATGTACTCATTACTTGACTCATGTAATTGCAATTCTTCTATAAATCACCTTAATAATAACAACAGAGAATTTTTTAAGGTCAAACAGAATGTTGCTTGTTAGAATTCTAGATTTTTTTTGTTCACTGGTTTGAGCTGGTTGAGTCTATCTCTGAAAATAGCTACATTGACATTCATTGGGTGAATTTGTGAGCTACTAGTATATAAAAGTCAATTATGATTGCTTGTATGTTTTTTGAGACTCTGATTTATTTACTTTAATTTGTCTACAGGTTTTTGGTTGGGCTTGTTCCTGTTTTTCAAAAGACCTATTGGTGCATAATTAGTGTGGACTCAAGATTGTTCTAATTTATTGCTGTACATACTCAAAGCTATAAATTTTCTTCTGAGTATTGCCTGTGCCCTTGTATCCCAGAGGAGGTAGTATTTTGTGTGTTCACTTCCACTGAATTCCATAAACCTTGGAACTTCCTCCATATCTCTTCAGTGACTCACTGATGATTTAGCAATGTGTTATTCAATCTCTGTGAGTTTCAGAATTTTCTGTAATGCCTTTTGATGTCAAGATCTAATTTGGTCCCATCATGGTTTGACAGGATACAAGGAGTACTTTCATTTTTACTTTTGAATTTTCACAGATTTTCCTTGTGATCTAAGATATGATCTATTTTGGAGAACATTTCATGGGCTGCTGAGAGGGATATATATTGCGATGCTGCTAGGTGAAATATTCTGTAGATATCTATTAGGTTTAACTTGTCATTGCAGTTATTTAGGTCTGAAATTTTTTTGGCTAAGGTTTTACCTGGATGGCCTGTCCAGAGGTAAGAATGATGTGTTCAAGCAACTAACAATGTGTTTGGATGCATGCATATTTTTAGGTTAAGTAGTATTTGTCTGATAATTTGGGAGCTCTAGGATTCAGGGAATTGATATTTAGAATTGTTATATCCCCATGATGGAGAGTTTTCTTTATCAATATTTAATGCCCTCCTTTGTCTCTTTTTACTTTCATTCCACTTTTAATTTAAAGCCTATTTTGTCTAATATTTGTATAGCTACTCTGGCCTGTTTATGAAGTCCATTTTTAATTTGTAAAAATGATGTACAGAAGGGTTACAATTACATAGTCAGATATTGAGCACCTTTCTTTTGAATAGTGTCACTTCTTCCCTCATGTTCTCCCAGGTTTTCCCTTTCAACCTCCCTCCCCCATAAGTTGTATAGTTCACTTTCAATGTAGTGTCTATTGAGTGGCACTGCTGTATTTGTTCACCCTTTGTCCCACCATTTCTGTGTTTCCCCTTGCCCTTTCCAAACTTACATATAAGACCAAAGGTACAGAAATAAAAAACAGCAACAGAAGACAGAAGGAAAAAGCAAAATAATAAAACTCTCATTATCATTTCTTGGAGATCATTTTGATGAACATTATTTTATATGATAATATTGATATAGCTATTGAGCCTTTGTGATCCTTTCCAAAGGGCATCCTCCATTTGATCTCACTTTATAAATTTTTAGAATCCCATATAATTTATCATGTCCAAGTCTAATGTTTCCCCTTTTACCATCCAAGTGTGTTTACTTGTAGAATTATAGGCACATTCTAATACAACAAATGAGGGAAATCAAGCAACCTACATATATATGTATATATATATATATATGTATATATATATATATATATATATATACATACAAGACATATATACTTTTATTGATCGCTATTTACAAGTATGTATGTATACATACATATATATACATAAATATTTGAATTCCATTCATCCATCAGAAAGAATAATATTGTAACATTCTTAAGGAAAATGAAACACGCAGAAATAATAATGTTAAGTGAAATTAACTGCACCCAGAGAAACTTAGGTTTCCTCACTTGTGGTAGATAGCAGCTGCTTCTAAATGTAAATTTATAAACATTTATTAAACATACTGGATGGTATGCAAACAGATACAAATGAATTATCTGAAGTGTCAGAGTCTATGTAGTGTGAAAATACTATCATTCTCTTAAAAGATTAAGTCAAAGCCCAACAAAATAAATGCCAGTAAATGTGGACTGCAAGAGAGGACAGCGGGGGGCAATGTGAGAGGGATAGGAAATTGAAGGGGAAAAGGATAGAATATAGGAAAGAAACCATTGCATACTTCCCAGAATTGAAATATACAAAGCAAGGGGTAGTGTGAAATTGGGGTGAAGATGTTGAAGTGGTAACACAATTACAGGTGCATTGTACACATAAACTGCTTTGTTAAATGGCAAGAAATTCCATACATAACATAATATTGAGATACGTAAAGACTGGGCTTGATTGGGAGGGAGGGATGAGAATGTTGAAATGGGTGAAATTGATCAAGATGCTCTGTATCCATAAACTGTTTCAGTGAATGGCAACTCCTTTGTACAAGTAGTTAAAAATATTAAAATATTCAAAAAATTAATTATGATTGTTGAATAGAGAGTTGAACCTCAATTCAATTCCCATTTAAAAATATTTTTTACCTGGAGGTTTGGAGAATCAAATTCCAATAATAAAACATTATGAATCTTTTTTTCTGAAAATTTGAAATTTAAATAAAAATTCCTTTGCTTTTTGTCAGCTATTGGGCTGCTATAAGAGAATACTTCAACGTAAGTGGCTTAAAAACATCAGGAGTATATTAGCCATACTCTAGAAGCTTGGACATTGATTATAAAAATGGTTATTCAAAGCAATTCCTTGTCTTATGGGGGGTCTACTTTCTGGTTCATTATAATTTATTTGCTGGATGTTCACATGGCAGAGTAGTTATATTGGGCTTCTCTTATCAGGATCATTATTTCAGGGTCATCTCTGAAAAGTTGATTCTAATGCCACCAGACAAGGAATACAATTTCAAAATGTGTATCTGGAAGGAGTTACATTGTCCAATATATTTTGCAACTTTTGCTTTAACTCTTAGTGTAGTGTATCATTTGGATATTATTTCATAGAAAATAATAACTTAAGGACAAACCTATATCGTGTAAATTATGTGAATGATTCTTCTTACAATGGGAATAATTATAGTAACGGCAAAGTGAAGTACAATTGTTTAGTGGCTCTTGAATCACATCATAGGTAATCATGTAAACATGGTGCAATATTTCTAAGGCCCTTCTGATGTATTTGAACACTCTCCAATGAGTTAATTGCTTTCAGAAATACAGATCTCCTTTGATTTTAATTACTGTCTGCTATTAGGTCTCCCACAGACACCAAAATTAGAGGATGCTAATTTCTCTGAAATAATACATAATATAATTTTTATAACTAATATAAGATGAAGAATGTAATATTATTAGCATTATAAATACCAGTGTTCACATTATATAATACATTGACATCCTTTGGTTACATCAATTTTTAGAATATTTATAACTAAATGTAAATTGTTTGCAAATAGTTATTTAATGATGTATAGAAAATGAGAAAAAGATTTGTGTACATATTTACTACAGATGCAAACAGATTCAGGTGGTTATTTCTGATCCCTCATTTGTTGGTTTCATTCATGCATAGAGAACATGCAGAGAAGTGGCAATTGCAACCTTGCACTTACTAAAGAGTTAACTTACATGAAATTTATGTTCTGCTAAATATCAGCTTTTATAAATTAAATTGTTTTTGTCCCTTCCTTCCTTCCTTCTTTTCTTCTTTCCTTCCTCCCTCCTTCCCTCCATCCCTACCTCTCTCTTTCTCTCTTCTTTCTTTCTCTTTCTTGTTTCTTTGTTTCTTTCTTTCTTTTTTCTTCCATTCTTCATTTCTTTCTTTTACTCAGAATACTTCTTAACACTATAGAAAAAATACCAAATGTTGTACTCCAATGTTTTATGAGGAATTATAACTATTAAATAGATTAATATTAATTTTAACAACCTAAACTATATCTTAAAACAAAAAACTAAAAACCACTAAAAAGCACTTCACAAAAATGCAGGATATGTAACAAATATTACTTTTCATGATATTGTTTATTTCTTCAAACTAAAATAAGAATTTAGACATAATATTGTACATGTCTGTGTGTGTGTGTGTGAGAGAGAGAGAGAGAGAGAGAGAGTGTTGTTCTTGTGATTTGAACTCAAGGCCTATCCCTTAGTTTTATTCACTCAAGGATAGTGCCCTAACATTTGATCCACAACTCCACTTCTGGCTTTCTGTGTGTGTGTGTGTGTGTGTGTGTGTGTGTGTGTGTGTGTGTGTGTGTGATTAATTGAGATGTGTTTCACAAACTTCCTTGCCAAGACTGGCTTTGAAGCCCAGCTTCCAGAATAGCAAGGATTAGAAGCTTGAGACACTCATATTCAGCACAGATATAATATATCTAAGAATAAAATAAATTTCTTATTATTTGAATTCCAGAGGTCAATTTAACAAATTAACATTTAGATATTTATTTAGTTATTAAATCTGAACCTGCACTGTGGAAAAATACTTTTCATTTTTATGAAAAAATATGCACTAAAGGTTTCAATGACAGAATCTTTGGACAAATTGAAATACTCTATTATTCAAAAGTGACAAAAGGATCATTAATCAAATTTCTCATGTAAGCTAAAATCAATAGGCTCTATCAGGCTGACTGAAGCAATTTGTCATTAACTTTAAATTTTATCTATTGCAGATACATGATTTTCTATTCTTTTTACCCTAAACTTTTTTTTACATAAAAATTTAGATTCATACATTTTTTTGAGTATGCAGAAATCTTAGTTACTGGTCATGTATATTCTGAGGTTTGAGTACTAAGTCATTTCAGAGAAACACTGAATTTCATATATTTTATGTCAACACTGATTTTTAGAAATTGAATCAATCTCAATATGAGCTAACTAAAGCAAAATATTCCATGACTTATCCAATTATTCCTATATATTTGAATATAACATTATTGAATGGCAGGAAATTCATATTATACCTACTCTCTACAGAAGTTACAGTATTCATTTTTCCTTCAACTAGGAAGAATAACCTCACTATAGATGACAAAAAACTTGAATAAAAATGCCATAAAATTATAAAAAATTCAAGTCATTATGAGTTAGATGAAATAGTTATTTTTGAAGATCAAAAATGAAATCTCTTGAAGCTTCCTTATCTGTTAAATAAAATGTATTTGCAGTCTATATATTTCATTCATCTCTCCAGCAATTGTATAACCAAACCAACTCCATGCCAAATAGCTCCTCTGATTAATTGAAGTAAATACTTAGGAACAGAAGTTATCACAATTGTACAGAAATATCTACCCACCACTCTAGAAATTAAATCTGAAATCATAAAGGATTGGGATTAATAATTAGTTTTCACTATGTTGCCATAAAGAGGTGGTGAACTTTTTCAAGTGGACACAGCTGTAGAGATTTGGTCACTGAGAACTTGTGATCAGAGGACCTTAAGATCAAAGTCCTTTCCTATTCTTCCTCCTTTTTCTTCTCTGTCTCCTTCTCGTTTTCCTTCTCCCTCTCTCTCTACCCTTCTTTCTCCCTCTCCCACTCCTATTCCTCCTCTTCTTTTCTTCCTGGCTTCCACGAATATACATACTCCATCACATGTTCCTGACATGGGGTACTGTGCCAACCCAAAACAATGAGGATAAGAAACATAAACTGAAATGTATAAAATCAGAAGCCAAGATTAATCTTTCCTCCTTTTAAGCTGATTTCATAAACTATTTTGTCATATTAATAGGAGACTGACACAGCATGCTCTCATTTATTATAAGGGATAAGATTTACTGGAAAAAAAAATCTGACCAACATCGCCCTAATGAAATGATTGATTAAATTAATATTATAGTAGGGCAAATCTATTTTAAAATATCAGTTATACTTCAAAAAGAGGCAAAAAATTTACCACTATGGTTTGCTATAAAAAGACATCAGAATTCACCCTGTTCCTCAAGGAAATAAATCTATAATTGGCACTATTGTCAATTTCACAAATGATTTAATAAGACTGAAGAACAAATTTCAACCCAAATTGCGTGATATAAAATTTACTTTGTCCCTGTAAACAACCTTTGTATTCTATCTATGTTTGGTCCTTAAAATGACTTGTATTTTATTCTAATCATATTTTCAATTAACTTTAAGTGCGTGATTGGGGGTTGCTTTTGACCATGCAGTTTATAGTGTTTAGTGAGTTATTTTGTTTTCCTTTTTTCTCTCCTGAGGTTTGAACTCTTTGCCTGGGAGCTGACCCTGAGCTCCTTTGGATGAACACTAGAAATCTATCACTGGAGGAACAGCAGCACTTTTCAGATTTTTCTCAGATTTCACTGGAGATAAGAATCTCACAGACTTTCCTGCCTGTGCTGGCTTCAAACCTCAATCCTCAGCCTCCTGAGTATCTAGTATTACAGGCATGAGCTGCTAGTGCCTGTCTTAATACAATGCTTCCTTTTTTTTTTTTTTGGCCAGTCCTGGGTCTTGAACTTAGGGCCTTGACAATGGGCACTGTCCTTCAGCTTCTTTTCCTCATGCTAACACTCTGCAACTTGTGTCACAGTACCAATTCCAGCTTGTTTTGTTTATGTAGTACTGAGGAATCAAACCCAGGGCTTCTCACTACAACTAAGTCTACCACTAAGCCACATTCCCAGCCCAGTACAATGCATCTTGATTATCATTGTCCCTCATCCTTCTCAATCCTATCTCATCTCTCAATTTACATAATTTTGTAGAAGATTCACTGACTCACAACATCATATATAGTGAGTTAGAGGATATGTCACAATTCATATTTTATTGATAGTCTCATTCATCAACATACTAAACTTATGCATTACAGAATTCTGTGATTTTAAATACTAAATTATCACTCAGATTCACCCACTACTATTCTAAAATTTTTCCTAAGGTTAATGCAAATGCAATCTGTAATTCTTCGGTAAAGTACAATGATTCATAGAAAGTTAAGAGTTGGACTATAACATCACCTTCAGTTCTAGAACATTTTATCATTACTACCCCCTCAAAATACTCCAATATTTATTAGTAGTTACTTCCTGTCATCATTTCAACCTACCCTCCACTTGACCAGCCATTACTTCATAGTCTACCACTACAGATGTGCCAATTTTAAAAAGCTCATTTAATTAGAAAATGCAGTCTATTTTATCCATTTCTCCCATGTAATATTAGTGTTTCCCAAGTAAGTTCATGTAAATTTTTCTGACGGATAGAGCATATTGTTTTGTATACATGTGTATAATTATATAAGGTCCTCAATGGGCATTTCAATATTTTATTATATATTATTGTAAAAGGTTTTGCTGTGTATATTCTTGTACATGTGTCTCATTGGGCATGTGTTGAAATCTATTTTGTATATAAAATTATGATTCAAAATGCTGGATAAGGGCTGGGAAGCTGGCTCAGAGGTAGAGTGCTTGCCTTGCATACATGAGGCCCTGGGTTCGATTCCTCAGCACCACATATGCAAAAAGAAAAAAGCAGGAAGTGGCGCTGTAGTTCAAGTGGTAGAGCGCTAGCCTTGAGCTGAAGAGCTGAAGGACAGCACCCAGGCCACAGAGTTCAGGCCCCACTACTCGACCCAAAAAAAAAAAAAAAAAGAAGCTGAGGGACAGTGCCCAGGCCCTGAATTCAAGCCCCCTTACTGGCCAAAAAACCCTAAAACTTCTGTATTATAAAATAAAGTGTTGGCTTAACAAATGCTTTAAAAAAAAGCGGGGGGGGGGGGGGGTGACTGGGAAGGTGGCTCAGTGGTAGAGCACTTGCCTTGCATGCCTGAGGCCCTGGGTTTGATTCCTCAGCAGCACATAAGCAAAAAGAAAAAAAAGCCGGAAGTGGCGCTGTGGCTCAGGTGGTAGAGTGCTAGCCTTGAGCTGAAGAGCTGAGGGATAGTGCCCAGGCCCAGAGTTCAGGCCCCAGGACCGGACCCCAAAAAAAACAAAAACAAGCCGGGCGCTGGTGGCTCACGCCTGTAATCCTAGCTACTCAGGAGGCTGAGATCTGAGGATTGCGGTTCAAAGCCAGCCAGGGCAGGAGAGACCGTGAGACTCCTATCTCCAATAAACCACCAGAAAAACCGGAAGTGGCGCTGTAGCTCAAGTGGTAGAGCGCTCGCCTTGAGCTGAAGAGCTGAGGGACAACGCCCAGGCCCAGAGTTCAAGCCCCACGACCGACAAAAAAAAAAAATGCTGGATAATAGAGCAACTATATGTGTAGTATCTTAAAGATTGCCAGTATGTTTAATAAACTGACTATATCACTTTAAGTGCTAAGCAACAATGTATAAGGATTCCAATTCCTACATAATGGTTGTGCAGTGCTATCTTATTGTTGTTTCTATTTCCACTAATCTCTATATGTATGCAATGTCTAGGTATGTTATGATCTTTTAATATGTTCTTTGGTTGTTGGTATATTATTACAGAGATATGTATTTGGACTTTTGGATAACATATTCAGATTGGTTAAAGTTTTTCATTGGCATTAATATGCTCTTAATATATTTTGATTCAAGTCTCTTTAAATAAATGTATATGTATACATACTATGTGTACCTATGCATATTTCATATTTATATGTGTATATATACAAATAACTATATATTTATACATATAAACGAATATACAGATGTGTACATACATGTATATAGACATATATGTATATTATTATTTTAATTTGTCCATAAGCGATCATTTTACTTTATTTGTCAAACATGTCCTTTATTGATTTTACTTTAGCATTAAGCAGTCTTAAAGATAGGCTCAAGTCTAACATTTTAGTATATCTTAGACACCAATAGCCTTCTAGTCTAATGAACCATGAGCCCTCAGAATGTTGACCAAATTTCTTAGTTCTTTTACACAATTACTGTAATTATGTATTTTCTCATCTATCTTTGTTTCATTTCACCAGAGAAGCTATATTTATCCTTTATGTCATACATGAATACCAATGCCTTTGGAAGGTATTTATTAATTGGTGCATATTAATTGTACGAAGAAATCTTATTGAAATATTTTGCACATGCACATATTGATCAAGGGCCTGATTAACCTGTTTCTGTCTTTCTCCATTCCCATTGCCTCTTATTTTTCAATTGTTTTCTGTTAATGTCTTTGTGCTATCTCCACACATTGTCAAAATATATTTCAGTGTTGTTCACCCAGTATCATTGAAAATTATAAAATGCTGAATATAAAGACAAAAATCTAAGTAAATAGAGACATATAATTTTTGTGGATTGGAGGATACATTTGAGCAAAGATATTTAATTGTCTCCTGCTTCATCCCCCTCCTTTTATTTGGTCATTCTTGGGGCTTGAAATCTGGGCCTGGGTACTGTCCCTCAGCTCTTCAGCTCAAAGTTAGTGCTCTACCACTTGAGCAACTGTGCCACTTCTGGATTTCTGGTGGTTAATTGGAGATAAGTGTCTCACAGACATTCCCGTTCAAGCTGGCTTTGAACGGCAATCCTCAGATCTCAGTCTCCTATGCAGCTAGGATTATAAGCATGAGCCGACAGTGCCCAGCTTCACAATTTTATTTATAAGTTTATGACAATTTCTTAAAACACCTGACCAGCACTCTTGACTCATTGACAAAAGAAAATAAACTGGAATATATTTCTCTGTCTAATATTAAAGGTGTTAGTGTAAAATTGTTATATTTGTAGAGGAAAGATTACAAAGCTCAATGGGTCTGGAGGGCACCAGACTAGAGCCACATACATATTATCAAGGAATATTTAATAAGAGTTTAAAACCAAACACTTATGGAATGACATTCTCTTTAATAAGTGGTGATAGATTAGACAGTATTGGGGAGAATTAAAAAGTGAAGGTTGACTTAAATATAACAATTTATTCAAATATTATCTTCAAGCAGGTTTTGAAAGTGGCATATAAAACAAAAGAGTGATGTAAATATAAAGCAAAGGAAGATGTCTTGACAATTTAAGTATACTTAAATATGGCATTAAAATTATTGGAAAGGAAAACTTGATATAGTATAACTCAATAAAACTCAATAAAAGTCTAAAATAATTTAGTCTCATATACAAATAGTGAATAGAATTTAGGAGCAGGGTGCTCATGTATCTCATCACAGCTAGGCTGTGATTTGAGTATTACTGTTTGAAGGCAGCCCACAAAATAAAGTCCCTGAGAATCTTATCTCTGCTTAATCAGCAAAAAAGCCAGTTTTTTTATTTTTTTATTTTTATTTTTTTAGGTCCAGTCGTGGGGCCTGACCTCTGGGCCTAGGTGCTATCCCTCAGCTCTTCAGCTCAAGGCTAGCGCTCTACCACTTGAGCCACAGTGCCACTTATGGCTTTTTTCTTTTTTGCTTGTGTGGTGCTCAGGAATCGAACCCAGGGCCTCATGCATGCAAGGCAAGCGCTCTACACTGAGCCACCTTCCCAGCCCCTCAAATGGTAAATTGTTAACAAATGCAACAAATCTCAGGGGCCCTGATTTCAATCCCCAGGACCATACATACATGTACAAAATTAATAATAGTAATACTAATAGTGATGATGATGATGATGATGATGATGATGATGATGATGATGATGATGGTAATGATGATGAAGGGTACCCATAGTCAAGGATAAAATATTTGCAAATCCTGTACCTGAAGAGTGCCTCAAATGTAGACTATACATAAAATGCTCAAAACCTAATGTTAAAAAAAATCGATTAGAAACCAGCAAAATACATCTTGTGAAAAATAAGCACAAGAAAAGCATCATCAGTCATCAAATGAATGCACATTAAAACTAAAATGACATTATAAAACATGTATGAGAATTACTTCACATAATACAATAATGTCCATACTAAATGCTATCAAGAAACAAAGAAACTGGATGCTGGCAGGAATGTCTTTGGGAAAGCCATTTCTGAAAACATTTTGACAGGTTCCTAGAATATGAAATATGCAACAACCCACAGTAGCACAGGAATTGAGTTCTTCAGGCTTTGTCTCATAGAAATAAAATGTAACATTCACCCAAAGACCAAAACATAGAGGTTTATACCAGCATTATTTCCTCTAATCAAAGAAATGGAAATCAGTTCAGGCTTTCTTCAGGTGAGTGGGAAACGAATTGTGCTACATTCTATAATGACAGAACCAAAGGCAACTCGTGGGAATACAATACATTATTAAGGCATACAACAACTGACAGTAATCTACCATAGATTTGAAGGAAATTCTAAAAGCTTATTTATTGCATGAGCTAGAAGTCGTAGAAAAAAAATGTGTTGGTTGCCAGGATGAAACAGGTTTGGGATGGGACAAAGAGAAGTAGTGGGTTTAATTATAAAAGGGAAGCATGAGACAGACTCATTTTTGGTAAAGAAACATTATCTGTAAATATGATATATTAATATAGAGTTGATAAAATTATTTTGGACTTAATATGCGCACAAAATAATTAAAGTAACTGAAGTCTGCATAAGGCTCTTGTGAAATATTAATGTCCTACTTGTGATGTCATTCTATAAATATTTAAAGAAACTGGGAAAATATTCAAGGGATTTCTCTGTGTTTTTCTTATAACATCATAATCCATACTAAGCTCAATAGAATTTAATGATATCTAGAAAATAGAAGTCAATATCGAATGTTTACATTGGAAAATAGTCTTAGTCCAAGCTTGCTAATTAGAAGGCAGATCTTTAGAACACCAACATCCAGGGCCAGTTCTGACAAAAAAAAAAAAAAAAATTGTGAGAAACTATAAAAACACAGAAAGCTAGATATAGTGTAATTTCCCTGTTACCTCACGTTTGTGGAAGCCATACGTAAGAGATTATTGCTCAAAGGAGGCTTGGCCAAGAAGTAAGACCTCATCTGAAAAATAATCTAAAGTGGGGCTGGGATGTAGCTCAGTGGCAAAGCGCTTGCCTAGCAAGTGCAACGTCCTGGGTTCGATCCCCAGTACCAAAAAAGAAAAGACAAAAAAAAAAAAAATACAGTTAAAAAAAAAAAACCCAAACAACAAAAATAATCTAAAGTGGTCAGAGCCTTAGCAATTTCAAGCACCAGTAGTGCCAAAGGAAAAAGGAAAAGAAGAAAACAGAAAACTAAAGGAAAGGATAGAAAAGGAAAACTATTTTCTCTTCATTCTTGTAGTTTTATGTCATTGGATACAAGAATTGACAGTAATTTGTATACTGTTTTAGGAATCAGGCCTCTAACTTGAAAGCATTTATTTCAAGTAATTATTTTATTATTACTATTTATTACCTTATTATGCCTTCTTGGAGATTGAATCCATGGCTTTGTATATATTAGTCTAGTCCTACAACTGAGCTGTACCCCAGCTCTCTTGTATAGTTTTGGAAATTTTTTATGAATTCTTCAACAGATAGCTACTCTACTTTTCATCTTATCTTTTCTCTCCCACTTTTTCCTCTATATATTTTAGTTTTTGTTTTGAAAACATTCCTCAGTTTTATCTTCTAAACCTAGAATTTTGCTTTGAGATTACAGGGAAGTCGGTTAATTTTATGACATCTATTAAAATTATATACAGATATATGTATTTCATATGCATGATTGATTCTTAGAGTTCGTTGCAATATGGTCCTATGTACATAGGTATTGAGCCATTGTGATCCTCTCCTAAGAATAGCTGCCCTTGTTTTCGCCATGTGAATGCTTAGATTGCTGTTAGTTATTCATGTCCAAGTATAATTATTTGTCTTTTACTACCTACTGGTTTAACGTGAAGATTTATGGACATATTCTAGTTATTACAAATGAGGAAAATCATGCAGTATATATTTAATTGGCTCTGGCTTATTGCACTTAATATTATTTTTTTCCAGTCTTTCCAATTCCTCAGGAATGGGGTAGTGCTATTCTTCCCGATAGAAACACGGAATTCCATCAATTCAACAGAATTGAAGACCCAGAAATGAATCCACTCCTACAGGCACATAATTTTTGATTAGGGAGCCAGAAACAGGATGGAAGAAAGACAGTGTAAAACTGAATTCGGAAATCCTTACCCAAAAGACCACCAGAGACCATCAACAATGTAAAAGCAAAGGAGTCTTTATTGCAAGCTAGAACTTGGTCCCCCCACATACATGGCAGCAGCCCTTGACACTGAGAGGCCCCGAGCCCAGGGTTATAGTACTTTTTATACACTTTTTAGGGAAGGCAGGGACTTTGTATACATCATAACATCTTACAACAAATTATAACAATCACGGGAAACTCTTAATACAATTCTATATTGGCGCACTACAAAGCAGAAACAGGTTGTTGGTTAGATCAGAGGGTTGAAGTACTTTAAACTGGTTGGCTTGCACCACAGGGAGTCTCAAGGACACACTTGCTAAACTGCAGGGTTCCTTTCTTAAACAAGCACCACCTGTGGCCTGACTGCGGGGGTCACCATGCCCTCCAGCACCTGCCTGCCTGCGGGTTTTCCCAAGGATTGTTTATGTTCCTAGTTGCCCAGGAATTGCTTCTTCTGTTCATTCCCAGGCCGGGCTCATGGTCAGCTGCATAACTCATACTTCAGATGATGATATCTTGCTCAAGATGGAGTCACTCAGGCCTCAGGCTCCTCATTTCCCCCTTTCTGATAGGCACCTTAAGGGCCAATCATGGTCCTTATGGGCATACATCATGTTCTCCATTGGGTACCAGTTGATATTGAGCCTTTAAGATCATCAGCTGTACACTGTTAATGCGTTTTCTAACAAATATCACTAGCCGGTTTACAACACTGGACCCGACTATGAGTAACAAAATTAACAGTACCGAAGGCTCTTACATTTTTTTCCACCAGTCCTGACTCCGTATATCAGTTAACTTAATTTTATACCAGGAGTACTCATGAAGCTCCAATTTAAGACATACTCATACCATTTACTACATACGTAAACTGTCTGAGGTTTGTCTTCTTTACTCCAATGATTTAATGTTTAAGACAATCCTTACTTTTCAAATCCTTTTTTATCCAAAGAGGATACTAATTTTTTTCCCAATTCCTTTCCCAAGGCTTTCTTTACTACCCTCCTCTTGTTTGCAATTCCTTGAACTTCTTTGTGGCTAGAGTTTTAAAATGCCCATTTTTCCTTTGGCTTGCAGAACCAAGTTATCTCAGAGCAGCCTCAAGTCACCACTTGGATGCAGAAGCTTGCTAGATTTTAAGTCTAAGATCAAGGCTGGGTCTCATTACTACCTGTATTGAAGACACACTCAGGTTATTACCATACCAGAGCCAAACTTGGCTGTGACTATAGAGTGGATTTTCAGTCACTATGCACTGAAGTGCCTAAGGCAAGCATGCCAGTGATCCTTGCCCCCAATATCCACTATGGGAATAGAGAAGGTTTCTGGATATCACCCAAAAGAATGTCCCACAAGATCTTAGTTTTAGCAGCTTTCAACCAGGATGCAGTCTCAGGTGATGGAATCAGGCAGTTCACTCTACTTTTTTCACAGTGGAGGTGGTCAGGGTAACAATGTAGATTTCTTCCAGGGGACTGTCAAGCTGTAGCAGCAGCAGCAGGGTCTTTCAGTGGCTTCAAGGGACTGTCACACCTCCTGCTGGGCTGCAAATTCCTACACAGACTGGTTAAGGATATATTGCATAGGCTTGGCAGGCTGTGACCCCACTAGTTTTTAAGACTATTTAGACAATAGCCCAGGACAATTTACCAAGATGACAACTTTTTAAACTAGATAGTTCTTTTAATAAGGCTGATTTTCTAGGCAGTTATAGAGGGGTCAGGCCTGTACTATTTCCCATGCCTTTTCCTTCTGTCTATTTGGCCACAACTTTTTAAAGTGACTCTGGTCCCTTGTTCTTAAAAGCAGAAGATGGGTGAATATTCATCTTCTGTAACTTCTTTAAGCTGACTCAGGGGTGTTGATCCTACCTAGCCAGGAACCTATAACCTTAGCCTACTTTACAAAGAACAATATTTTAACTTTTGGCAAATGCACAAACCTTTTCTCTGGCTACAGCAGTGTAGCTTGTTTAGCCTTCTGGTTTGCAAAAGCATCTTTCTGGATGGCTTAGGAATGTGGTCTCTAATGATGCCTAAGTTACCTATGCAGACCTTCAGAGAGATATCAATAGAAACACACTTACAGGTTTACAAACTTTTTCCTGAGGAGATGAATTTCATGTAGCTGGTGTCAGCTCAAAAATTACTGCCAATTAGAATTTTTGGCACATACAAGGGTTGGGATTTAAACTATCCCCCACATTTTATAACTAGCTTTTTACTACTATCACAGGATGGCACGTTCCTGTCCCTTACGAGGTAAATAGTCATGGACATTAGGCATGCTTACAAACTGTCTTCGCATGACCTCCTGGCTCTGATCAATTCTTGAAGGGCCATGCACAAATGACTCTAGGATCCGACATTTCTGCCATCCAAGCAGTGGCTTACTGCCTCTGGATGCTCCACCATTGCTTTTGTTCCAGGAGTGTCTTCTCCACACTGGAAAAAATGCCTCATTGGCATTTCCCTTAGTTGGTCGCTGAACTTGAACTCAGGGCCTGAGTGCTGTCCCTCAGCTCTACAGCTCAAGGTTAACACTCTGCCACTTTGAGTCCCAAAGCAACTTTGCTTGCTCTTTCAGCACTCTGCTGGATGATTAGAGGTGACAGTCTCACAGGGACCTTTTTCTTCCCCGGGCTGGCTTCGAACCAGTTTGCAGAACAATGAGTCTTATAGAAGGCCACTTTACTCCAATTAAAAGCAACAAGGTGGTCAACATAGAAGTAGCTTTTAAGCATGCTCTTACCTGGAACTTATAAAAGCCAAAATTACATCTAACAAACTTGTAAGAATCCTCTGTACTTTGCTCTGGGCTTGCTGGAAACTGTTAAAAAAAAAAAACCTATAAGAGCAAACTAGAATAGCAATTATTTTGGTAATCCTAATTTTTCCTTTTGTGCACTTTGAGGCAAATATTAAGAACAATTTTACTCTTAAACTTTATATCCAAAAATCCATTCTTAATTTTTAAGCCTCCTATTAATCTCCTTTTTAATATTCTATACATTAGTTTTTAGTTGCATTTTTAAAAAATCTCTTAAAATCTTGAGGCAAAGTGTCATTCATTGTCTCTTGGCTGCTTGTTTTAAAACAGATACACATTAAAACTTTTAAACTTAAATGTCAATTTTTCCTTAATGCAAGAATTACAATCACCATCACTGTACCAAGAAGCTAGACTTAACACCCTTATAACTTTTAGAAACATATACTACTTGTAGAACATCATTGAAAGCAAGTCACATTATACAAATAAACTTTTTAACCCTCTTTTTAAGTCCAAGGGGCAGTTTTAGCAATACTAATCAGATCATCACATCACTCATTTTAACAATCATGTTTCCAGTGTCTATCTGCAGGGAAAAGGGACAGAACAAAGATGGGCCACTTGGCCCCTCCTATGGAAAGGGCACGTACCTAATCCAACTCTTTAGTGTTAGATGAACTGCCTTTGTGCCAGCTTGCCCCCTTTCACCATGCATGGACTCCTCCCAGGGCCTGTCCCATTATCTGTGGACTTCCTCAGGGCCTGTCCCACCATGCATGACCAGCTGAACTGCGCTTCTGCCTGTTCACTCCTCACCCCTAAAGACAGGTCTTCTGTTGGTTTCTAAGTTTTCCCTTTTCTTTTTTTTTTTAAATTTAATTTAATTTTATTTGTGAACATACTGTACAGAGGAGTTACAGTTACATGGGCAGGATAATGCGTACATTTCTTACCAAGCATTGCAGCCTCCTCCTTTGTTTACCCTTCACATCCCTTCCCAGCCTCCCCCCTCCCCCACTAAGTTTTCCCTTTTCTTATCTCTTGGTTCTCGAATGAAATACACAGTTTTAGACAGACAGAACAGGTAACATCTTTGACAGTGTTAAACTAACCGTTACACTTAAATTTCTAATATTTATCTCCAAATTTTAGCCAAGGAACTAAATTCCAAACAGCCAATGCATTTGTGTTAAGCCAGATATCTTGATTACAGTATAAACAGCCTTATGCATTTTAAAATATTAGATTTTAAAATACCAGATTTCCTAATTTTTTAATTTTTATTTATTTTTTATTGTGAAAATACTGTACAGAGGGGTTACAATTAGATGGGCAAGATAATGAGTACATTTCTTATCAAGCATTGTAGCCTCCTCCTTTGTTTCCCCTTTCCATCCCTTCCCAGCCTCCCCCCCCCCAACAAAGTTGTAAAGTTCGTTTTCCACATGACAACTTGTACTTCTCATTGTTGCAATGGGTCCACCTGTATCCTTATTTAAACGACTTGTTTTTCCCCTTCCCCTCCACAAATTATACCAACATCAAATACAGTGAAAGCAGGGTTTATACTGTGGGGTAGGGACATACAAAGCAACAAAGAAATAATCTTATAAATGCGTTATAAACAAATACATGAAAGAAAAAAAACATTTGAATACATATCTTAGGGTTCATTTTCCTAACATCACCTGATCTGACCTTTTCTGCTTGACTCAGACATATACTAGATATTGCAAATAAGGGAAACCATGGGACCTATGTTTCTTTGGGCTTCACTTACTTCACTTACTATAATTTTTTCCAAGTCTTTCTACTTCCTAACAAATGGGGCAATGTCATTCTTTCTGATGGAGGCATAGAATTCCATTGTGTATATATACCACATTTTCTAGATCCATTCATCTACTGAGGGGCATCTGGGTTGGTTCCATAACTTAGCTATAGTAAATAGTGCTCCAATAAACATAGTCGTGCTGGTAGCTTTAATGTGGTCTTGTTTGTATACTTTGGGGTAAATGCCCAAAAGTCTGATTGCTGGGTCACATGGGAGCTCTATATGGAGTCTTTTGATGAACCTCCATACTACTTTCCAAAGTGGTTGAACAACTTTACACGACCACCAACAATGCAGTAAGGTTCCCTTCTGTCCACATCCCCTCCAGCATCTGTTGTTTTTAGAGTTTTGATTTCAGCCATTCTAACTGGAGTGAGGTGGTATCTCAATGTTGTTTTGATTTGCATTTCTTTTATGGCTAGAGAGGTTGAGCATTTCTTCATATGTCTATTGACCATCCTTCTCAACTAGGCCCTGAGAGGAGACTCTAGCTGGGACAGCTTCTTTACAGATTTTGTTTTTGTTTTAGGGATTATAGAAAAAAAAACAAAAACCTTGGCTCCAACCAGCCCAGTTCTTGAAATGAAAAGAATGCCTCTAGGTCCCCCTCCCCTTAACTTAACCCACCTTCATTGTTTTGTTAAAGACTGACCGATTAAACAGGTAGCCAGTAATCCGGCTCATGCTGGCATGCTGGCTGGCATGCTGGTGACATCCCGAGTTTACTATAAACTCCGCCTTTTTCACATGTATATGTTAAACTCCTTTGTGTATGTTTACCTTAAGCTCCGCTTTACCATTAAATTCGCAAGTCATTTAAACCAAAAGTGATAGGCTGGTTTAAACAGCCATTATGTGACAAAGTGTAACCTCACTGGCCACCTGCGTGTGGTCTGGTATGACTGTGCAATCTTTTGGGTGTGTGAAAATCTCATTGGTCGCCTATGTGACCAGGCTTCACCTTGTGATTTTTGCCAATAAAAACCTAAGCACATGGGCTGCTCGGGGTCGCAGTATCAGCTCCCGAGTCTGTGCTGCGGCCCTGGCCAGTCAGTGCAGGAACCTTCTCAATAAAGTTGCTTCTTTAATAACAACTTTGTTGCGGTGGGCTCTGTCACTCCGGACGACTACATGGGCTTGCTTGCCTGTGTAGGGGGTCTTCCTACTACACTTCTTTCCTCTTCAGAGAAGTTTCTCTTTAAGTCTTTAGCCCACTTATTTATTGGGCAGTTGTTTCTTTGAGGATTTGTTGTCGGGGGATTTAATTTTTTGAGTTCTAAGTATATATTAGATATATTAGATATATATGGCTAGTGAAGATCTTCTCCCAATCCGTAGGCTTTCTATGGATCTTGCTAGCTATTCCTTTGCAATGCAGAAGCTCTCTAACTTCATGCAATCCCATTTGTCCAACCTTTCTTTGCTTTTTTGTGTTTCTGGGTCTTTATTAAGAAATTTTCAGCCTGTGCCAAGGAGACCTAGGGTTTCTCCTATTCCATCCTGTAATGTTTTCAGAGTGTCTGCTTTGACTCCGAGGTCTTTGATCCATTTGGAGTTGATTCTGGTGCAAGGTGATACGGCCCCCATAAACAGGCGGGAGTTGCAATCCTAATATCAGATAAAATAGACTTCAAATTAAAATTAGTTAGAAGAGAAAAAGAAGGTTGGTACATACTAATTAAGGGATCACCCTTCAGGAGGATATTACAATTCTAAATATCTATTCACCAAACAACGAAGCACCCAAATTTATCCAAGAAACACTACTTTCGCTCAAATCCCACATAGATCCAAAGACATTAATTGTTGGGGATTTTAACACACCACTTTCCCAACTAGATAGATCAACTAGGCAAAAACTCAACAGAGAAACCGCAGATCTAAACAACTACATAGATCAACTAGATTTAACAGACATCTACCGAATATTTCACCCAGCAGCATCAGAATACACGTTTTTCTCAGCAGCACATGGAACATTTTCTAAAATAGACCACATTTTAAGCCACAAAGCAAACTTGTCCAAATTCAGAAACCTTGCATTCTCTCTGACCACAAGGGAATAAAATTAGAACTCAACACTAGATTTTCTAATTTTTAAGTTAAAGAATCCTTAAAAAGCCGTTAAAAACAATGTGAAGATTCCTTAAAATTTTTGGTAATGTCCAAACCTCATAATCTTTTGAATTTTAAACTTAAACTCACCCATTGTTACAGCATGCTGACAACTCTTATCTTGAACATGTTCATAAACACATACAAAACACTCACACAGATCTTAAAGCACACAAAAATCAAAATCAGTTGTACGTACATTTTCTAAAGTTTTTTTAAAAATTTAAGACATATTTCTTTTAAACGAAGTACCTTTGTTGAGCTTCATTTTTCCAGGGCTTGCTTGTTTAGCAAGGCATTTCACCAATCAGTCTTTTGAATCCCTTCTGTTGGAGGAGGGCTGGGGGAGGGGGTCACCTGAAACTGAACTGGCCTGATTTTTACCCAATTTTGACAAGAGCACTTTACAAATTGTTAAGCTGTCTGGAGCAGCTGAAAGTCCAGACCAGGCTCACTGCTATCTACACCATAACCTCTCTCCAGCAGCCTCCACCAGGAGAAGGTGCACCTGAGGCTTGTCCATGCCCCTCCTCTTGGCTGCTGTAACAAAAGAAGGGGGGAGGGAGACTTAGCAGGTTTGTGACCAAGCCCACCCGGAGGCTGAGACTTTTATTCCCCCAGAGATGTTCAAATAAATATCAAAAACACTGATAAACACAAAAACCAAGGATTCACATTTAAAACTGGTACCAATTCTAAAACGGAACTAGACAAAACAACAACCAAAGGCTGAGTTGGGGACTAATGGGCCCCCAGAACTCTGTGCTGTTCTCAAGCTGAATCCAGAGTTTGCTGAGTGAGCCTGCCACTCTCACCCAGAACTTCCCTACCTCAGAAAACATAGAACAGAAAACACACCAAAGTAAACAAGACAGACAAGTGGCCACAAAGACAAAATCAGGTCTCAGTGAATGGGGCGACATCTCAACACCACTCACTTACCAGGGGACTCGATCCCCCTCTACTCACCTCGGGAGGATTTTTCTTTTAGATTCCTGCAAACATTGACCCAGGAGCCTTCCAAGGCAAAGGAGAATTCCCAGTCATCTTGGGGCAAGGGAAAGAAGTCCCTAGTGGCCATCCCCTCAGACTGACAGGTTCTCCCCCATACTCAGACCCCCTGGGCCAAGGCCCGAGGCTAAGATCTTGCTGGTGCCACTTGCAAGTGGTCAGTGGCAATTTCATAAAAAAAGAAGGAGCTAGAGAGAAACAGATATTAAGGGGGTGTTAGTCAGTCTCCTCTGAGCCCTTGCATCAGGATGAATCTGGGAGGAGAAACATTCCAAGAATTCCAAAAGACACACAGACAAAACACTGAACCCTGAGACAAGACATGTTCACAGCATGTGCATTGTAGACTGTCAGTCAGAAAGTGCCGGACCCCGCACTAGTGGATAGCCTACCCTGTAAACTCTCAGTCAGAAAGTGCCAGACTCAAGCTTCTGCACTAGTGGATAGTTTACCCCCCAGGAGGTCTGAGGGACATCTCCCACCGGCCCCGTTGGCTGTCTTATAGCACGTCTGCCAAGACCTCTTGCCAACCCCAATACAGAACCTGCAGGCAACTCAAATACCAGATGATTTCAGAATGGCAATACCTCTACTTACCGGCCGGGTTTCTCATGACTCCTTGGTTAAGGCATCTGGGTGGGCTTTGGGGGGATTCCCGGCCAATGTACCAAATGTAAAACTGAATTTGGAAATCCTTACCCAAGAGACCACCAGAGACCATCAACAATGTAAAAGCAAAGGAGTCTTTATTGCAAGCTAGAACTTGGTCCCCCCACATACATGGCAGCAGCCCATGATGCTGAGAGGCCCCGAGCCCAGGGTTATAGTACTTTTTATACACTTTTTAGGGAAGGCAGGGACTTTGTATACATCATAGCATCTTACAACAAATTATAACACATCACAGGAAACTCTTAATACAATTCTATAGTATGATTGGCACACTACAAAGCAGAAACAGGTTGTTGGTTAGATCAGAGGGTTGAAGTACTTTAAACTGGTTGGCTTGCACCACAGGGAGTCTCAAGGACACACTTGCTAAACTGCAGAGTTCCTTTCTTAAACAAGCACCACCTGTGGCCTGACTGCTGGGGTCACCATGCCCTCCAGCACCTGCCTGCCTGTGGGTTTTCCCAAGGATTGTTTATGTTCCTAGTTGCCCAGGAATTGCTTCTTCTGTTCATTCCCAGGCCGGGCTCATGGTCAGCTGCATAACTCATACTTCAGAAGATGACATCTAGCTCAAGATGGAGTCACTCAGGCCTCAAGCTCCTCAACAGCCTCTTCAAAAAATTGTGCTGGTAGAATTGGCTGTATACAGAAAACTGAAGTTAGATCCTTATATATCCCCCTGCACCAGAATCTATTCCAAATGGATCGAAGACCTCAATGTAAGTCCAAATTCCTTGAAAATGTTACAGGAAACACGAGGGCCACTTGGCATAGGTCAAAACTTCCAAAGATCATGAAGCACAACAAATCAAAGTAAGTCTGGATAAATGGGATTGCATCAAACCAAACCAATCAGTTGTCAGACTCAAAAGCCATGGAGAAAAGAGATAGTGTAGCACAGATTTATTAGGGAGCAAATCTACAGATAAGAGCCTCAGCCAATGCTAAACACTTACTACCTTTCTAACTAGGTTATTTATAGTGGATTTACATGTATATAAGAGTTTTCTGGTGGGGATTAGAAAGAAAACAACTAATGCTAAGACATAGATAGCATGTGAAATGAGTTTTAGCTGGAGAAAGGGAGGGATTAAGGCAGTGGGGTCTAGTTCAAAGTCTTGGCTTGTTGCCAGCTAAGTAAGTCAAGGGAAGCTGGGTAAAGCAGGAGTGCTTATAAACAAAAGCACTGGTCTGAAGCCTCAAAATAAGGACCCTTGTCTATGTGAACCAAACAGTCTCTAACATGAGGTTTTATTTAAATTAACGAGCACAAGTTTAGATTTTTGCAGAGTGGGATGGTGCATAGTCACAGGCAATGTCTGCTTTGTCAGGTAATCCAATCTACACTTCCACATTTTACCCAATAGCCAGGTTTCAACACAAATAGATACAATGAGATTGTACAAATGAGACTTTGATTTTTCCCTCTCATGAATCAAAATTCTGTCAAATGATTTCTGTCCTCCAGATGTTAACACAAAATTTCTCATGATCTTTTCTACTATTTTGTCTTCATTATTGGTGTTCACAGTACTTTTTATTGTTGTCTTCTGTGTATATGCAATTTTTAGGGCTTGAACTCTATGTTTAATGGTCTCCATTGTATTTTTTGCTCATGGGTGATGACACTATTCCTTGAGCCACATCTTTACCTTCTCCTTCTTGCTGGATAATTGGAGATAAGTTTTCACATTTTTTTTTATTTTTTATTTTTATTTTTATTGTGAAAATATTGTACAGAGGGGTTAAAATTACATGGGCAAGATAATGAATACATTTATGATCAAGAACTCTAATGACAACAGATGCTGGAGGGGATGTGGACAGAAGAGAACTTTACTGCATTGTTGGTGGGAGTGTAAACTTGTTCAACCACTTTGGAAAACAGTATGGAGGTTCCTCAAAAGACTCCACATAGAGCTCCCCTATTTCCCAGCAATCCCACTTTTGGGCATTTACCCAAATGATCACAAACAAGACCACACTAAAGCTACCAGCATGACTATGTTTATTGCAGCATTATTTACCATAGCTAAGATATGGAACCAACCCAGATGCCCCTCAGTAGATGAATGGATCAAGAAAATGTGGTATATATACACAATGGAATTCTATGCCTCCATCAGAAAGAATGACATTGCCCCATTTTTTAGGAAATAGAAAGACTTGAAAAAATTATATTAAGTGAAGTAAGCCAGGCCCAAAGAAACATAGATCCCATGGTTTCCCTTATTTGCAATATCTAGTATATGTCTGAGTCAAGTTTTCACATTTTTGTCTGTTTAGACTGACATTGAAACAAAATCTTCAGTTCTTAGCCTCCTGAGTTTCTAGGATTCTACACATGAGCCCCTAACACCAAGCTTTGCTATACTGTTATTTTAATTATGTGGTAGAAGAAAGTGGAAGTATATTTGTGTTGTGTGCAATTTTCAAATACAAGTTTGAATCAACTGTTATCAATTTTAACTGTTAAATCAATGAATATTATACATTCCCACAGAAATATAATTGAAAAAAAGCATAATTGTTTTGATAAAACAAGTAATGGAACCATTTTTTTCACTTTACAATTCATGTTTTATATAACCTTAATTAGCGGACTTCCATGACTAAAAGTAAATATATTAATTGTATACCACAAGAAGCAAAGTGATTATAGTTAAGAATATATATTTCATCACAGCGATAAGATAAGGGTTGAGCAGTCTCATTAAAAAGAAATGTTACACACAGAAACTAATGGATATGATATAGCTTGATCATTACACAAGATATAAATGAATGGGATTACCACACCATACCTCATAAATGTGTAAAATATAATTATGTAGGTAGGTGCCAGTGGTTCATACTTGTAATCCTAGCTAGTAAGGAGTCTGACAGCTGAGAATCATGGTTCAAAGCCAGCCTATGCAGGAAAGTCCGTGAGACTCTTATCTCCAATGAGCCACCAGAAAACTGGCAGTGGTTCAAATGGTAGAGCACTAGACTTGAGGTGAAGAGCTGAAGGACAGCATCCAGGCCCAGATTTCAAACCCCACAACTGACAAAAATGAAAAATAAACAAATATTTTGACATAAAATTTAAAATATATATTCTAAAACTTTTTTAAATCCTCACTAGTTATAATAGTTTATATAAATGTAAAGAAGTGTTTTCTGGTTTTAGTTGAACCATACCTGTAAAAGCAAAATGTCTTCTGAGCTTTTCAGTCTTTCTTTTTTTTTAATTGTGAGAATACCATACAGAGGAGTTACAATTACATGGGCAAGATAACGAGTACATTTCTTTTTTTTTTTTCTGATCCGGTCGTGGGGCCTGAACTCTGGGCCTGGGTGCTGTCCCTCAGCTCTTCAGCTCAAGGCTAGCGCTCTACCACCTGAGCCATAGCACCACTTCCGGCTTTTTTATTTTCTGCTTATGTGGTACTGAGGAATCAAACCCAGTGCCTCATGCATGCAAGGCAAGTGCTCTACCACTGAGCCACCTTCCCATCACAGGAATACATTTCTTATCAAGCATTGTTGCTTCCTCTTTGTTTCCCCTCCAATCCCTTCCCATACTCCCCTTCCCCCCACCCGATCTATCCCCCACATCACACCAAAGTTGTAAAGTTCGTTTTTCGACATAACTACTTGTACATCTCATTGTTGCAATGGGTCCACCTGTATCCCTAGTTAAACAATTTGTTTTTTCCCTTCCCCTCCACAAATACCAACATAAAATACAGTGAAAGCATGGGTTATACAGTGGGGGAGGGACATACAAAGCAACAAAGAAATAATCTTATAATATGTTAGAAACAATTGCATGAAAGGAAAAAAAAACAAAAAAACATTTGAATACTTATTTTGGGGTTCATTCTCCTAACATCATCTTATCTGACCTTTACTGCTTGACTCAGACATATACTAGTTATTGCAAATAAGGGAAACCATTGAAATAGCACAAAGACATCATTGGACATGAGATAACATGTGTTTCAGAGACAACTTAATAAAGACAAAATATGGAATTTAAATGACTTATAAAAACATTATCCATGTACATATGGCCATATATAAGATGGTGTTAAGTGAAATGAACCCCAAGATAGGGACACAATTTATTATTTCTTTTTTTTTGGGGGGGGGGGGTCCGGTCATGGGGCCTGAACTCTGGGCCTGGGCGTTGTCCCTCAGCTCTTCAGCTCAAGGCTAGCACTCTACCACTTGAGCCACAGTGCCACTTCCAGCTTTTTTCTTTTTGCTTATGTGGTGCTGAGGAATCAAACCCAGGGCCTCATGCATGCAAGGCAAGCGCTCTACCACTGAGCTGCCTTCCCAGCCCCAACTTGTTTCTTTCTTGTTATTGTTTCCTACTCGTGCTGGATTTGAACTGCAACCCTTAGATCTCAGCCTCCTGAGTAGCTAGCATTATAAGTGTAAGCCACTGCCACATGGCTTAAGATCACATTTCTAACAGTGTACACTCAGGATCTGTAATGTGTATCTTCATCTATCTTTATATGAATCCTTGAGTTAAAAATCTGGGCTAGAGCTTAGACTTCACACTCAAAAGATATTTCTAGTTTAAAAGTTGATATTCCTGGGGTGGGAAGGTGGCTCAGTGGTAGAGCGCTTGCCTTGCATGCCTGAGGCCCTGGGTTCGATTCATCAGCACCACATAAGCAAAAAGAAAAAAGCTGGCAGTGGTGCTGTGGCTCAAGTGGTAGAGCGCTAGCTAGCCTTGAGCTGAAGAGCTGAGGGACAGTGCCCAGGCCCAGAGTTCAGGCCCCATGACCGGACCAAAAAAAAAAAAAAGTTGATACTCCTGGAAAAGTAAAACCTAAGAATAAAAGGAGTCTGGAAAGTTGAGTGTGCATCCAGCCTGGGAAGAACAGTCTCTGAGACACTATCTATAATTAACCAGCCAAAAACCTGGATTGGAAGGTTGCCTCAAGTGATGGAATACTAGTCATGAGCAAGATTGTTGAATAAGAGCTTGAGGATTTTGCATACATACATATAAACATACACATACATACAGAGACACTTCTATGTGCAAACACACATACACAAATGAAACAACTCTCAGAATGTGCAGAAAAGTTAGAAAACAATAGAAAATATGTCCTGAGTAAGACTAGATGAAATGATAATTTTTAATATGAGAAAGTCCTCAAGTGAACTTTCTTCAAAAATGTTTGAGTATATTACATAGGTAGGGATCAGAGATAGTAAGAAAGTCAAGTAAAGGGATCAGATCCAATGAGGAATGAATCAGAGACCCCTGCAGGTGCATCTGAAAATGTTCATATGCTGTGTCAAATATTAGAACATCTTTGAAAATAGTACATAAACAGTCTGAGCAGTCAGTCTAATGAATAATATCATTGGAGAAGTTCAGAATTGCTAGTCTGTATCTAGATTAAATAAACCAACAAACTATGGCAGGGCAATGTGATACGAACCTGGAATTCTAGCACTCAGACTAAGACAGGAGATTAGAGAGTGTAATTACATAGTGATACCTTCCCTGGACCAGGTAGTATAATTTTGTCTCAATGAAACATACCAAATAACAAGAAAGGGATTCACAGTTAGAAGTTTGGGATAATTTTGTCATTATGTTTTGAGAAGTCATTTCCTATTGAAATGTAAGTCATATATAATCTTCAGTTGTGTTTTTAATACTCTCTTCTTTACAGAATATTCCTAGATGTGAAATGGCTCATGATTTCCCAACCAAAAATTTGAAAAAGTAAGTATCATTCTGTTGGATTCCAAAGAAATCTTGAAGGCTTACAAAAGTTTAAGCCTGGAGAAATAGCAAAGTTCATCTAATGTAAGACTTTGTAGACCTTGCTAAATTAGAATTTAGATTTAAAATAAATATTTTGGTTTTGTTTGTAATTTCATATTCTATAGGATACTACAAAATTCTTTTTAAGTAGAGGGTTTAATTGACAAATTCACAAATGATTCTGGCATTCTATTTGCCTAAAATATTCTTTCAAGCAAGGTATAATTAGAACTTAGTTAATACATAATTCCAGCAGTTCATGTATAAAATGATAACGTGAATAATCTGGACAGAGTTGCTGACAAATGGATGATATCAATTTATAAATTTAGAAAAAGCAACTTTTTGAGGCTTTGGTGTAACACGGTGTGAAGACAGCAATTGTGTGACATCTTGGTTCTTCTATCTATTTGTAACACAGGAAGCAATTTCCTTAATTATGTGCCTCTGTATACAATGAGAAAAAGGCTAGGGTTGGGGTTTGTTTTTATTTTGTTTTTGTTTTTTGTTTTGTCCTAGGGCTTGATCTCTTGGCCTGGCCATTCTCTCTGAGCCTGTTTTTGCTCAAGGCTCCTGCCCTACCACTTCAACCTCAGTGTCACTTGTGTCTGGCTTTTCTTGAGCAGTTTATTGGAGAAAAGAATCTAAGGAAACTTCCTGCCTGGGTGGGCTTTGAACCATAATCTTCCAATCTTAGTCTCTGGAATATCTATAATAGATAAAAAATAAATATACATAATATTTGCCAGTGTTCTGATTTCAAGAATACTACTGGGGGGGAAATGTTGCAGCAAAGTTTAGTGTAGTGTTCTTTCCACAAGAGGAAGGGCATCACATTAGCAGAAGTGTAGTATTTTTTCACAATAATGATAAGCTAGTCATATTGTAAGTTTAGGGAATATTAAGGTGCACATTACAAGTTGGAAACTGTTGGGTTAGGATAACTTTATGACATAAAAGTGTGGGATTGTTGGTCATAGAAATAATAGCTTACTCTGATGAACAAATGTTTACTCTTGAGGAATTAATTATTACAGATATTTTATAGTTTTATCCTCTACCAGAATGTGGCTATTTTTTCTGTTGACTTCTCAATATGTACCACCCCATTGGAATTTGCATCTATTGCAGAATTAAGTAACATGCAAACAGGTACTGTTTTGAATGTCTCTGGTACAGAATGTTCAGAATTTGAAAATGAGTAGTTAGTAGTCATAGGAATTTTGAAGAAAATATGTATTCTGTCCTCTTAATTATTCAGTTTTAAAAGTTAGCAGTTTCCATAGAATTAAACTTTTCTGTTTTACTATGAGACAATACTAAAATTATGTTTTTTTTCAATATAATGGCAAGTATATTGTGAAAATATTGGATAACATTCAAGTTGATGACCCTCTGAAAAGAAGGGGTAATGAATTCAAATAGATGTCAAATAGTGTTCATTTTTTAAAAAGTTAATATACATAGAATAATTTTACTATACCAATACAGTGAAATTATTATGTTTTATGTGCTTTTTTTAAATTTAATTTTATTGTCAAGGTGATGTATTCAAGGAGTTGCAGTAACTGTAAGGTAGTGAATACATAACATGTCGAACTTTTTTACCTCCCCCCTCATTTTTCTCACACTTTTCCTTCACTCCAATACCCCTCACAAGTTGTAATGTAAATTAACAACATATTGTCTTGTGAGTATTGCTATTGCATTGGTTTGCCCTTTGTCTCATCATTTTGTTGTTCCTCTTCCTTTGCCAAATTAAGATAAATGTATATACAATACACAGGGTCCTGAAATCAAATACAGCAGGGAATAAAACATAGGGGAAAAACACAAATGAAAAAAAGAAATCACATTGTACATTAAAAACAACAACCACAAAGAAAAACCTCTGTTTCCATATCTAGGAGTTCATTTTGCTCAGCATGATCTTATATGATCATATATACATAGCTATTGAGCCATTCTGCTCATCTGCTAGGACCATCTTAGACATTTCTTACTTATTACATGAGGGAAACCATGAAATCTTTTCTTTGTGTCTTGCTTATTTTACTTAGGATTTTTCCAAGTCTTTCCATTTTCTTATGAATTGGAAGCATAGAATTCCACCATATATATATATACCACATTTTGCCGATTTGTTCATCTACTGAGAGGCATATTGGTTTAAAACATGCTTGCATGTAAGTATCAATTAGGGTCATTCAAAAATGACAGATGCCACCAGACATACTAAAATCATGATTTCTAAGTAAGATAGGATTTTATGGTGGTACAAGTGTTGAGATATCTGGATGAGTCTAATCTTGCACTGAATTAGGCAGGAAGATATCCAATATCATATGGGATAAAAATGGTAGTGAGAAGATATTCCCTTGAGAAAGATATAGGAGGCTGCCAGAAGTATGAAGAAATTCAGATAATTTTGAAGGATTTAGAATTGCAAGCTCAAATATGTCTCTTTAAGTGGAAGGGCAAAAGAAGGGGAGGAGAAGAAAATAACAGAAAGCAGATAATTGTCCCAACTTACAGTATAAAAAGACATAACCTATAACTTCCACGTTAAAGAAAGACCAATATAATACATCCCACTTAATTTAGATACATGCAAAATATTTACTTGGCTTTTCCCACTTTAATGCTCCAAAATAAATGAAGACTTATAAGAAAAGCTATGTGATTGTCATTACTTCAACCTGAACACTAATTGTGATGAGCCCTCTTTTTCTCAGTATGCTCTTAGAAAATACTCCCTAAATTGATGATGTTGTGGCTGATTAGAGTCAGCGTAACGGGCTTCTGCTTGTATCATAGTCCCAGAATGTTTCAATGCAGTTTTTTCTCAAGGTATCCAAGCACACTGTCTGACGCTGTACTTTGAACACACCCTCACACCTAAGCACATTATTTGAAATTGTACATCAGCATTTCTTTGGCACATTCTACTTTGTGCCTTTGTCTTTTTTGCATGTTCCTTTTGATTTCACAGTTGCTCTATTTCCATTTCATCTGTACAAACTGCTAAGAACATTGTTCATCTACTGTGAAGACTCAGGGTCTATGTTGAGGGGGCAGAATAATGTAGGCTCCAGCCTTAGGATTGTCTGAGGACTGTGTTTGGGATTAGGAAAGCTCTTGGAACACCAGGCTAGAGAGGGAAAACCTTCTCTCTCCCTATCTCCAGACACATGTCACAGACTCCTGAGAGCTGAGGAAGTGGCTCTTCTGCTTGCTTAAGCATAGATGAACAGCTGGACAAGCATTTTCCTGAGATTGAAGAAGTGGTTTGAGCTTGCTCTAAAATAGTTTAGATAATAATTTACCTAGACATTGTCTCATAGGTTATTGTGTGAATGTTTTCTAACCAAATCTTGACAAAGATTATGCTTGCTTGTCTTTAAATACCCAGTAACAATAAAACACAGCATGCAGTGGCAATTGCTGTTTGCATGCTGCATCCCCTGTGTCCTGGTGATTTCGTGACCCTTACCCAGGGACCCCAACGCACTAGACGTTGACGACTGGCGCTCGAACAGAGACCCTGCATTGTTGAATTCAGGAAGGGATATTCAGATAAGTACTTTTAATTACAGGGTGATGGGACAAGTTAGGTCTACTCCGTACTTACATATACTTAAACATTTACTTGCTGCTTATGGTGTAAATATTTCTTCTTCTGACATAGAAATGTGTATTAATGTAGTTAGGGAATGGAATCCTTGGTTCCCCGATGAAGGAACATTATATGTTGATAATTGGAAACGAGTAAAAAATATTGTAGAAAGAGCTGTTTGAGAAGGGGAAAAGATTCCTATTAGATTTTGGTCCATTTGGGCTATTTTACATACCCTTTTTAAAGCCTTGAATGAGGAAAGATTAATAGCGGACTTAAAGAAAGAGGCCACCCCTTCTATTGTAGATTTACAATTGGACTCTGAGGTTAAGGACGCAATAGGTAAGGATGCATTGCAATTAACAGAGAAAAAACAAGAGGTAAAAAAGGCTGAAAAGGAACCAACTGAAAGGGTAAATAAAATATCTGAGCAAATGGAATTGATTTTATCAAAATTACAACATATGGAGTTGGAAATTAGCAGAGTGAAAGGAGAACCTGAGAAAGTGAAAGTAAAGCAGCCTTCGGCTCTTCCCCTGGCCGATGCAATTTTTACAGCGTCACTCCCTCACAAAACAGAGAGCTCAGACAGTGAGTTTGATGATGAAATGCCTATTTTTTCTTATCCTGTAATTCGACCACCCCCTATGAATGGTATAGCTCAACCAGCCAGATATGAAGGTGTTGCTGTTGATGATATTGGTAAAGTCAAGAAGGCAGTGACGTTGTATGGTCATCGTCTCATTATGTTAAGGAATTGCTTAATGGGCTTGCTCAACATTACAATAATTTTGCTCCTGAGGATTGGAAGATGCTTTGTAGAGCCTTGCTTAAGGAACCTGAATACCTTCAATGGCAAATGTGGTTTACTGAGTTATGTACAGAAAGGGCTAGACAAAATGCACAGAGCAGTAACCCACGCCTACAGGTCATAACCTTTCCCATGTTGAGTGGAATAGAACTATATGCAGATGCTCATATGCAAGTGAACTCTCCTGAAGAGATCCATGAGCAGTTAAGAGACATAGGTATTGAGGCATGGGAAAGGATTCGACCGGTAGGAGAGCATTATGGCTCTTGGACTAAAGTAATTCAAAAACCTAATGACCCCTATGTTAAATTTTTATCGCGATTGAAATTGACCTTGGAACGTACTGTTGTGGGAGAGGCTGCAAGTCAACAACTGCTGCGCATGTTGGCTTATGAGAATGCTAATGAGGACTGTAGACGGGCCCTATTGCCTATTAAAGAATCTGGGGATGTGAATACATATTTAAGGGCCTGCAGAGACATTACATCTGAATCCAGGCGTATGCAGGTGTTTGCTGAAACTATGGCCACTACCTGGCATACTTTGCAAACAAAACCCTCTAATCTAAAGTCTTTTGGATGTGGTCAAATTGGACATATAAAAAAAAGTTGTAAAAAAGCTACTGGAGTTAACAAGAGAAGACCAAAAATTTGCCCTAAATGTAAAAAAGGGGAGCACTGGGCAAGGGAGTATAGATCAAAAATGAACAATAAAAAAAATCCTATAAAAGATGCTTTCCCTTTATATTTAAAGATTTTGGATTAATAATAGCACCTAAAAAATACAAAAAGATACGGTGGTAAAATATTTAGGATATGTTGTTTCTAGACAAACAGTGACACCTCAAAAAATATCTTTATGACGTGATCAATTACACATGTTAAATAATTTTCAAAAGCTATTAGGAGATATTAATTGGATGCGACCGGCCTTAAAAATTTCTACTTATCAGTTACATAATTTGTTTTCTTTGTTACAAGGGGATCCTGATTTACATAGCAAAAAAACTTTAACTAAGGAAGCTAAAAAAAATTACAATTTATAGAACAGAGAATAAAAGAAATGTTTTTACATCTAGTAACGCTAAATCAACCCATAAATTTATATATTTTAGATACATGGAAATACCCAACAGGAATTTTAGGACAAAATGAGCTACCATTAGAATGGATTTATACACGGCATAGATTTACAAAAAATAATATGCCTTATAAACAACAGTTGGCAATTATTATTCAATAGGCCAGGCAACGGGTATTTACCCTATCGGGGTATGATTTAAAATTATTTTTCCTTTGCCAAAAGACCAAGTAGAATATTTGTTAAACATGTCTGAAATGCTACAAATAGCATTAGTAAATTTTACTGGACAATTTTCCTATCATTTTCCCAAAGGTAGATTGTGGGATTGCTTGCGTAAACAACAATTTGTCATTAATGATATAATTACCAAGGCCCCTATTCCCACTGCTCTTACCGTTTTTACAGATGGCTCCAAAACAAAAAGTGCTTATTGGACAAAAAACAAATATTGGGTACAAACAACTACTTTAACATCAGTTCAACAAAATGAACTTTTTGCTATTATTAAAGTGTTACAAGATTTTGTGGGAGATATTAATATTGTTACTGATTCTGCCTATGCTGTAGGAGTTGTGACTAATACAGTCACTGCTGTTACTTATTCATCTAAACCCCAGCTAAACCAATTATTTAAACAATTACAAGCATTACTACAACAACGTAATGCCAAAGTGTTTGTAACTCACATTAGGGCTCACTCTTCGTTACCTGGTTACCTTGTATATGGCAATAATCAGGTTGATAAATTAGTTAGTTTTGCTTCTGCTGAACAGGATTATGCTCATTTACATACAAATGCTGTCCTTTTACATATGCATTATAAAATACCTTATTCTCAAGCTAAACAAATTATAAAAAGGTGTCCTATTTGCAGATAAATGCATTTAAGAGTTGTACCTGCTGGAGTAAATCCTCGAGGATTACAACCTAATGAGCTCTGGCAAATGGATATAACCCAAGTGAAAGCCTTTGGCCGTTTTTCCTTTGTACATGTTACAATAAATACTTATTCTAAATTTGTTTGGGCTTCTGCCCTTATGGGAGAAACTGTTAACCATGTAATAGAACACTTATTGGAAGCTTTTGCCATTATGGGAGTGCCTGCCAAAATAAAGACTGATAATGGACCAGCCTATAAAAGTATTAAATTTAAAAGATTTTGTGAACTTTATGATGTGGTACATATTACAGGAATAGAATATAACCCCCAAGGACAAGCCATTATTAAACGAGTTCATGGCACACTAAAATAACAAATTAAAAAATTAAAAAGGAGGAAAAGGTTGGATAAAGGTATGGATATTTTGTGGTTTTCCATGCAAAATCCTAAAACAATTTTACATCAAGCTCTTTTTGTTCTTAATTTTTTTAACTTACCACAAGGAGATATTTTAACTAGAGCTGAGCACCATTTTGAACAAATATCAGAAAAACCTTATTTAAATGCTCCCATAAGGATTAAGATTACATTGAACACAAGATGACAACTAGGAACATTATTACCTAAGGGGCGAGGATAGGGTTTTGTGTCTACACAGGATGGCAAACAATGCTGGCTTCCTGCGAGATGGATACAGACACGGCCCAGTGAGGACAGCACGGTATCCTGCAAGGAATCAGCCACCAGTTGAGAAAGAAGAAAGCCCTGCTGCCCACCTGGGGGCAGGTTAAAAAGTTGACTGGAGAAGGACAAAAGATGTTACAACGCACTGGTAAATCTGTCACACTGGTAAACCTGTCACGGCTGAGAACTTGTTCCTGGCCATGTGTGCCCTGCTTACTGTAAACTCTGTCCATGCTAATGCTTACGTAAGTTATTGGGTCTTTGTTCCTAACCCTCCTTTATTGGAACTGTTGTTTGGAGAGAAATGGATGTAACCATCTATTCTGTTCCTGCTATTTTATCTCCTCCTTGGAATAATTTGACATTTTATAATAAGGATGATGGTAGCTTTTTAAATTTTACTTACTATACTCATTCCTTGCCTGTTTGTTTGGGGCCTCCTCCTTGTTTAGTTATGAATTGGCAACATTGGGTTTTACCTGGGAAATGCACTTTCAATTGTAGAACACAGCTACAGCGATTAACTACTTGGTCCATTAATAGTAGCTGGGAAAGTGTCACCTTTGATGGTGAGTTATCCTTACCTATGTGCCCTGATTTTACTTATATTGATTTAAAATATAAGCCTTTTGTGTGGCAAGAGTGCAGAGGAACATTTGGAAAAATGTTCAATAATTTCATTAATTGGGGACCTTTTGGACAGTTTATTAACACATGTTTAGAATGGAATATTACCAGATGTGATTTATCAAATGTTACTAGGATGCTGGATGCCATTAATGGATCGCTTACTGGAGCTCGATTGATGGCCTGGGGAGATGGAGGCATTGCAGATGCCCGATGGGCTTTCATGGCTGCACCCACTGCTGTTCAGACTCATCTTTGGAAGGTCGCAGCGGCGCTAAAACCCGTGATGCTATCAAATGGATTGTTTTTCGTTTTTCGGGGATGTCAAACTCTGCGTCCACTTATAATTTTACTTTGTATAAATCTTATAATGTAACTGCTTGTGTACCCCTGCCTTATGTATTTTTGGTGGGAAACTTTACATTTTCTCCTACTATTTCTTGTTTCAATTGTCGCCTGTATTCTTGTGTTAATTCCTCTCCTAATTTTAATGACAGTGATAGTATTATGATTTTACAACAAAGAACTTATATTTGGCTACCTGTTAAATTAGGAAGAGAATGGTCCCAAAATCCTTTGGATAGTGTTGTTATTGAATTTTTTACCAAACTGCTAAAACGTACAAAACGTATGATTGGAGCCATTGTGGCTGTGATTTTAAGCTTAATTGCTATTCCCACTGTTGCTGCATTGTCTGGAATTGCCCTGCACACTTCCTTACAAACTAAACACTTTGTGGAAGAATGGCACCGGGATTCACATGAATTGTGGGTCTCACAGGTAGAAATTGATGCTTGATTACAAACACAGATTAATGTTGTTAAACAGACAGTGGGATGGTTAGGAAAAAAGTTATTGGTTGTGGAAAAACAGTTATTGTTAAAATGTGATTAAAATTCGACTACCTTTTACATTACTAATGTAAAATATAATAAATCTTTACATGATTGGAATATAATACAACAGTATTTATCTAAAAATTCTACTGCTGCTCAATTGATTGCTCAGTTACAATTTAATGTACATGATATTTTTGGTAAACAATTTACAAATGATGATGCTTCTAATATTGCTGATACATTTATTAAACAGTTGGAAGGGTTGGATCCGAAAGGAATACTACAAAGCATTTCACATACTGCTAGTGGTATGGAAATTATTATTGTTATTATTCTGTTTGCGCTTGTGCTGTTATATTTGATTTTTATGAAGCCAATGCAAGCTTCTATGATAACCCTGTGGAAAGCTTTACTTTTAAAACAAAAGAAAAAAGAAGGAGATTGTGAAGACTCAGGGTCTGTGTTGAGGGGGCAGAAAGATGCAGGCTCCAGCCTTAGGATTGTCTGAGGACTGTGTTTGGGATTAGGAAAGCTCTTGGAATGCCAGGCTAGAGAGGGAAAACCTTCTCTCTCCCTATCTCCAGACACATGTCACAGACTCCTGAGAGCTGAGGAAGTAGCTCTTCTGCTTGCTTAAGCATAGGTGAACAGCTGGTTAAGCATTTTCCTGAGATTGGAGAAGTGGTTTGAGCTTGCTCTAAAATAGTTTAGATAATAATATACCTAGACATTGTCTCATAGGTTAAGTAAAAATGTATCTGTGGAAATTTTTTGTGTGAATGTTTTCTAACCAAATCTTGGCAAAGATTATGCTTGCTTGTCTTTAAATACCCACTAACAATAAAACACAGCATGCAGTGGCAATTGCTGTTTGCATGCTGCATCCCGTGTCCTTGTGATTTCGTGACCCTTACCCAGGGACCCCAATGCACTAGACGTTGACAATCTACCACTTCTTGTTTGCACATACCCATTCTATGTATGAAGGTACTTTGTCCATGTTAACCAATGGGGTAGTACTCACTCTCTGAGGAGAAAAGTTCCAGAGTATAACTCTATGACCACATTAAAGGGTGTAGAATTTAAAGCATTTTGAGACAAACATTGATATTTGAATTAGAAGGCTCCTTAGGGATATTTTCTTGGAGCTCATTAGTTTACCCAGGAGAAATATAAATATTCACACACTTTGGAACTAATTAGTAAGAAACTGAATTAACACTAGATCCTAGACATTGTGTTATTACAAGTCACCATTGTATTATTATTACATCAGAATCCTTCCCTACTTGCATATGTGTATCAGAAAATGAAAGAAAGGCATTAAAGCAAAATGTCTTATTTTTTAGGCATTTAATCCTTGTGGGGAGGGTAATGTCTGAACTCTTCCATTCAATAAAAGCTTGAAGTTTATAAGAGCATTTCCTACATACAAGAATTTGTGGCAGGTTGATTGGCAGGGTATTTCAGCATGGAGATATCCCTAACAAGAATTAGATTTAAATAGAGCATATGGCAGTTATGACGTCTCAATGGATATTGAGGCATTTTCTATTCTAAAGAAGAATCAATTTGAGGAGTCTTCAGTAACATCAGTAAAACTGTAAGTTCAACCTAGTACTTGATGTTACTTGTTCTACATTTATAATGAATAGGCTGATAAGATGTCCAAACATATCTAATGATATTTCTATAAAATCCCAAACTGATGTAGATACATGGGTCACTCATTGGAACTGTAGGGCAAATTAGGCTTGTCTTTGCTGTAGTTCAATCCATAATCTCCTGGCCAGTCTTCAAAAATATTCACAGAATATCTCTAAGTAAAGGTCATGACAGTTACATCTGTATAATACTTCTAAGGTCAGGATAAGAGCATTTGTTCCCAACATTTAAAATCAACAGGATCTGTTGAATTCATGGATCTAGAGTTTTATTTCATATCTCAAAATTTCATCAATATAACTTACATATCTACCAGTTCACCAAAACACTGTTCTTATTGAACTTGTCTATGTCCTTTTAGTTTTCGAATCCAAATAGCATATTTCTTCAATACCTCTGTAAGTTTTGACCTTTTCTTCCTGCAAATTCTTTCCTTTCTTTACTTCTGTAAATCTGTTTTTATTACTTTCTTGTTTCCTTATTTATCTCTTTCTTCCAATCTTGTCCACACTGGTGCTCAAATTGCTTATACTTATGTCATAACTTTTCTTTTCCTCTTCCCTTTAATAATGCCCCCAATTTTATCATTCTTTTTCATATTCATGGTCGAGGATATTTTGATGATGTCTAAAAAGATCTATTGGGCTGGGAAGGTAGTTCAGTGGTAGAGAGCTTGACTTGCATGCATGAGGCCCTGGGTTCGATTCCCCAGCACCACATAAGCAAAAAGAAAAAAAGCCGGAAGTGACACTGTGGCTCAAGTGGTAGAGCGCTAGCCTTGAGCTGAAGAGCTGAGGGACAGCGCCCAGGCCCAGAGTTCTGGACCCACGACAGGACCCAAAAATAAAAATAAAAATAAATAAAAAGATATATCTTTGCATCTGTTTAATATAAACTTTAGAACTACCAGAGAGTTTTTTCCCCTAAATCCATCATTTTCACCTGTAATCCTTATCACCAAGAATATTACTAACACATTTGCCTGGTCATAGATGTAGAACCCTTTAGATTTCTTCTTATCCTTCTACTCCCACCCATTAGATACGATGAATGATCAAGATTTTCTCAGTTTCTGTCACTAATATGATTTCTTGTTTTGTTTGTTTTTGTTTTTGTTGGTCGTGGGGCTTGAACTCTGGGCCTGGGTACTGTCCCTGTGCTCTTCAGCTCAAGGCGAGCACTCTACCTCTTGAGCTACAGCACCACTTTGGGTTTTCTAGTGGTATTTATTGGAGATCAGCGTTTCATGGACTTTTCTGCCTGGGCTGGCTTTGAACCGTGATCCTCAGATCTCAGCCTCCTGAGTAGATAGGATTACAGGAATGAGCCACTGGCACCCAGCACTAATATGATTTCTATGTACTCCTTTTTATGCCCCTGACACAAGTCTGTTTCATGTACTCATCACTGGTCACCTAGTCTTAAACAACTTTTTACAAAGTATGTTTTTTTTTCCCCATAGTCTTTTCATATTGATCCTCTCCCTCACCAAATTACTGCTCCTTGTAAGCATGCAGAGGGAAGAGCTCAGACACAAATTCTAGTATCATTATTTACTCACTACATTGACTGTTGGGCCTTACATTTCTCATCTGTAAATGGATGTAATCTACCAGAAATATTGAGGAATACATTTGCTTACTCCTAGAGCAAGAAAAAAGAAAAGCGAAGAGTCCTTACATTTTCCACCTTAGCTTACAAATAAGGAAAGAATCAAATTCAGTTTGTTGGTATAAAGTCACAAATTGTTTCATCCAGAAGTAAAAATAAATTTTACCTCCTGGCTCTAAGGCCTGTGTCCTTTTAAGGCACCTACAGATATGTAAGTGGTATTATGTAAATTGGGTCATGTGTCTACAGCTGTATTGAAGAACATACTCAACATATCATTGGAAAACATTGGTTATTGAATAGTATCTATATAAGAATGTTACTTGAACTAATCACATTAAGTTGAAAACTAATTGTAGTCCATCAAAATTTTTCTTACTGCTTTACCTGTTGCCAAGTGTTCTTCATCAATTTATACATAGATTTTCTCCAGTGAACTGGATAGAAACCAAAACTGACCAAGGATTTCTGCCTAATGAGTGAAGCATGCTTGAGGCATGTGTTGTTACCTTCTAGGAATATATAAACAAGCCACTGGCTATGTAGGTGGTGAAAGGCTTTCTCCTAAATTCCCAAGGCTAGAACAAACAAGATCATTTGATAACAAAGCACTCAGCTTATTATATTTTATCTATGTGGGATAATCAACATGTGGAAATAAACGATTTTATTTAAAAGCAAACAATTCCACCAAAAAAGTGAGTATACATTAGAGAGACTTCAAGAATAACATTAGGGTTTTTACTGTCTCACCTGATTATGTGATTGTATTTCTTGATATTGAAACTCTCCTCTTGTTATTCTTTTTTTTTTTTTGGTCCGGTCGTGGGGCCTGAACTCGGCCTGGGCGCTGTCCCTCAGCTCTTCAGCTCAAGGCTAGCACTCTACCACTTGAGCCACAGCGCCACTTCCAGCTTTTTTGCTTATGTGGTGCTGAAGAATCGAACCCAGGGCCTCAAGCATGCAAGGCAAGCGCTCTACCACTGAGCCACCTTCCCAGTCCCTTGTTATTCTTATTGTATGTAATCCAATGCTGTTTATTACTATGTATTCAATGTGGGAAATCTAGCTTCAAAGATGTCTAAAAATTTTTCCTTTTAAATCATATCATTGTCATTATCAGGGTACACTGTAGTCATCATCATCTTCAACAAAATTATTATTAGCATCATAAGTGCTAATTATTGAAAGTCTGATATGTGTCTATGATTTTGTATTATTTGTATTTTTATTAATAATTTTAATATTACCACTGTGCATGCATCCATGTTAAATTTTTTTTTTTTTTTTTTTTTTTTTTTTTTGCCAGTCATGGGGCCTGAGCTCTGGGCCTGGGCGCTGTCCCTCAGCTCTTCAGCTCAAGGCTAGCACTCTACCATTTGAGCCACAGTGCCACTTCTGGCTTTTTTTTCTGCTTATGTGGTGCTGAGGAATCGAACCCAGGGCCTCATGCATGCAAGGCAAGCACTCTACCACTCAGCCACCTTCCCAGCCCCTCCATGTTAAATTTTTGAATAAATAAACAAAAAAAACTAAAGCATAACAGGTAGCTTGACTATGTGATTATAACAAATTATTGGACAGATTTTTGAAGCATTGCACATTCCTAACCAGTATGAATTAACTTCTTCTCTCCCTGTCATTCCACACAAATATTTAAGGGTTTGAACAGAATTTTTTCAAGTAATATACTATAAATGTTACTACAACATTATGTGTATATCTAAAATTACATTGAAAATAATATACTCTACTTTCTAGTGAAATATTAGTCATTTTACTCTAGGAAAATTTTGGAAAAATAGATTGTATATCTTTGAAATGAAAAAGGTAAGAAATAGTAGCATAAAAGTTTTATAGGGATGGGCTGGGAAGATGGCTCAGTGGTAGAGTGCTTGCCTTGCATGCATGAGGCCCTGGTTTTGATTCCTCAGCACCACATAAGCAAAAAAGAAAAAAGCTGGAAGTGGCACTGTGGCTTAAGTGGTAGATGGCTAGCCTTGAGCTGAAGAGCTGAGGGACAGCGCCCAGGCCCAGGGTTCAGGCCCCACAACTGGACCCAAAAAAAAGTTTTAGAGGGAGTCTGTCTTCAAAAATATGTGTGTGTGTGTGTGTGTGTGTGTGTATAAATGTTATGTGTAGAGGGAATTTGTCATCAGCATATATACATATATATATATCTAAATTTATGTATAGAATTATGTGCACTATAGTGAAACAAACATCTTAAAACATAATTAAAATTAAAAAAAATTATCAAACTAAGTGCCAGTAACTCACGTCTATAATTCTAGCTAGTCTGGTGGCTGAGATCTAACAATTGTTTTCACATCTACCCCGGACAGAAAAGTACTTGTTAGATCCTTATCTCCAATTAACCACTCAAAAACAGAAATTAGCCCTGTGCTTCAAGTTGTGAAGTGCTGGCCTTGAGCACAAAAAGGCTTAGGGACAATGCCCAGGCCTTGAAAACAACAACAACAACAACATGTATCACATTAATTTCACAAACGCATCTTTTAACTGCTGTGAAAAATCTTTTAGAAACATGAATATATGCCCCTGGAAAATGTTAAGTAAAAAAGATAGAATATTTATGTCTATGTCAAAGAAATGACTATTTAGATTGTTTAAGATATTTAGGTAATGATTAGGAATTAAGAATAATGATAGGTAATAATTGGGACTGGTCTTTTGTTCTATTTTATGATAGTAATAAAATGATACTTTTAATGATTATATAAAATTACTCTTGTTTGGTATTTGAATTATAATAAGTGATAAACATTTTTACAAGTTTTATTATTGTGAAAATTCCGTACAGAGGCATTACAATTACATGGACAAGGTAATGAGTATATTTCTTTTCAACCATTGTTGCTTCCTCCTTTGTTTCCCCTACACATCCCTTCCATATCCCCCCACACTGATCCCCACTTCCTCCCTCCCACATCCACTGGCCAAAGTTGTAAAGTTCGTTTTTCGACATAACAAAAATAACCCCAGCTTTCACTGTATTTGATGCTGGTATAATTTGTGGAGGTGAAGGGAAAAAAACAAATCGTTTAAATAGGAATACAGGTGAAATCATTGCAACAATGAGATATACCAGTCATTATGTTGAAAAATGAACTTTACAACTTTGGTGGGGGGGATGGGGATCGGGTAAGGAGGGGTCTGAGAAGGGGTGAAAAGAAGAAACAAAAGAGGAAGCAACAATGCTTGATAAGAAATGTACTCATTATATTGCTCATGTAATCGTAATCCATCTGTACGGTATTTCCACAATAAAAATAAATACCTCTCAGTCCTATCTCTCAACATTACCGGACTTAACTCACCAATTAAGCGACATAGATTGTCTAGTTGGATTACAAAGCAAGATCCTTCTATCTGCTGCCTTCAGGACCACACCTTGCCCATAAAAACAAACACATTTTCAAAGTGAAAGACTGGAATAAAATCTACCAAGCAAATGACTCCCATAAACAGGCGGGAGTTGCAATCCTAATATCAGATAAAATAGACTTCAAATTAAAATTAGTTAGAAGAGAAAAAGAAGGTTGGTACATACTAATTAAGGGATCACCCTTCAGGAGAATATTACAATTCTAAATATCTATTTGCCAAACAACAGAGCACCCAAATTTCTCCAAGAAACACTACTTTCCCTCAAATCCCACATAGATCCAAAGACATTAACTGTTGGGGACTTTAAAACACAACTATCCCCACTAGATAGATCAACTCGGCAAAAACTCAATAGAGAAACTGCAGATCTAACCAACTGCAAGGATCAACTAGATTTAACAGACATCTACCGAATATTTCACCCAGCAGCATCAGAAGACACGTTTTTCTCAGCAGCACAAAGAACATTTTGCAAAATAGCAACATTTTAGGTCACAAAGCAAACCTCCATTTTCAGATATATTGAAGTTATACCTTGAATTCTCTCAGACCACAAGGAAATAAAATTAGAATTCAACACCAAAAGCTACCAAAGAAAGTCCTGTAACAATTGGATGCTGAACAACACACTGTTGAATCACCAGTAAGTCACGTAAGAGATTAGAAAGGAAATTCAAATGTTCATGATTTTCAACAAAAACGAACACACAAATTACCAGCTCCCCTGGGACACAGAAAAGGCAGTACTCAGAAGCAAGTTGGAGAGATCTGAAACCAACAATTTAATGAGACATCTGAACCTCCTTGAAAAAGAGCAGCAATATAAACCCCAATCCAGTAGATGGAAAGAAATAATTAAATTTAAATCAGAATTAAATGAATTAGAATCCAAATAAAACATAGAAAGATTCAACAAAACAATGAGTTGGTTCTTTGAAAAAATTAACAAAATTGACAGAGCCTTAGCAAATCTTATCAGAAAAAGATGAGAACACACCCAAATAAATAAACTCAGAGATGAGAATGGAAACCACCAGAGAAACAACCAAGATTCAGAACATTATAAGGGAATACTTCTCAAAATTATGCTAATAAGTTTGAGAACTTGGCAGAAATGGACCTTTTCCTAGCAAATATCAACATGCCAAAACTAAACCAAGATGAGTTAAACCATTTTAACAGGCCCATATCAAGCATTGAGATAGAAACAGCAATAAGAGAAGTCCCATCTAAGAAAAGCCCAGGACCACACAGATTTACAGCAGAATTCTACAAGGCCTTCAAAGCAGAGCTCACACCAATAGCCCTTCAATGAAACTCAAAGAGAAAGTTCACTACCGAACTCATTCTATGAAGACATCATAACCCTCATCCCAAAACCAGGCAGGGACTCATCAAAGAAAGAGAACTATAGACCTGTTTCTTTGATGAACATTGATGCAAAACTTCTCAACAAAATTTTGGCCAATTGACTTCAACAATTCATCCAAAAAATCATACACTACAATCAAACAGGATTCATTTCAGGGATGCAAAGCTGGGTCAATATACGCAAATCAATTAATATAATTCATCACATTAACAGGAGCAAGGATAAGAACCACATGGTTATCTCAATAGATGCAGAAAAGGCATTTGACAAGATTCAACACCCATTGATGATGAAGGCTCTGGAAAAATTAGAAATCCAGGGAACATTTCTCAATAAAATAAAGACTGTATATAACAAACTTACAGCCAGCATTATACTTAATGGTGAAAAACTAGTCATTTCCTCTTAAATCAGGAATGAGACAAAGCTGTCCTTTCTCACCACTTCTCTTCAATCCAGTATTAGAATGCCTAGCTACAGCAATAAGACAAGATGCAAACATAAAATGGATCTAAATAAGGAAAGATGAAGTAAAACTCTCCCTCTTTGCAGATGATATGATCTTGTATTTAAAGAATCCCACGGACTCCACTCCCAAATTATTCAAGCTTATGCAAAACTTGGGCAAAGTAGCAGGGTATAAATTTAACCTTCAAAGACCAATGGCTTTTCTGTATGTCAACAATGAGAAAAGGGTGGCTGAAATCAGGAAAGCAACTCCATTTGTAATAGCTCCACAAAAAATAAAATACCTAGGAATTAACTTAACCAAAGAAATGAAGGACCTCTATGATGAAAACTTTAAAACCCTGAAAAAGGAAATCAAAACAGAACTTAGAAAGTGGCAAAAACTCCCATGCTTCTGGATTGGAAGGAGCAACATCATGAAAATGGCAATACTTCCCAAGGCTATCTACAAATTCAATGCAATACCTATCAATATCCCAAACTCATTCTTCAAGGAATAGAAGAGACAATCCAAAAATTCATATGGAACAATAAAAGACCCTGAATAGCAAAAAAGATCCTTAACAGAAAGAACAGTGCTGGAGGAATATCAATACCAAATTTCAAACTCTACTATAATGCCATAATATTCAAAACAGTACTGGCACAAGAACACACTTCAAGACCAATGGAATAGAATTGAACCTACAGATATATAGCAATCTAATCTTCAATAAGGAAGCTAAAAAATTAGAGTGGAAGAAAGACAGCCTTTTAAGTAAATGGTGCTGGCAAAATTGGTTAATACCTTGTAAAAAACCAAAGCTAGATCCTTATATATCACCCTACACAAGAATCAACTCCAAATGGATCAAAGACCTTGGAGTCAAAGCAGACACTCTGTAAACATTACAGGATGCAATAGGAGAAACCCTAGGTATACTTAGAACAGGCTGAAATTTTATTAATAGAGACCCAGAAACATAACAAATCAAAGAAAGGTTGGACAAATGGGATTGCATGAAATTGCAGAGCTTCTGCAAGGCAAAGGACATAGCTAGCAAGATAAATAGGAAGCCCACGGATTGGGAGAAGATCTTCATTAGCCATACAATGGACAAGGGTCTCATATCTAAAATATACCTGGAACTCAAAAAATTAAATCCCCCGACAACAAATCCTCAAAGAAACAACTGCCCAATAAGTAAGTGGGCTAAAGACTTAAAGAGAAACTTCTCTGAAGAGGAAAGAAGGATGGCTGATAGACATATGAAGAAATGCTCAACTTCTCTAGCCATAAAAGAAATGCAAATCAGCACAACATTGAGATACCACCTCAGCCCAGTTAGAATGGCTAGAGTCAAGAACTCTAATAACAACAGATGCTGGAGGAGATGGGGACAGAATGGAACCTTACCGCATTGTTGGTGGTTGTGTAAAGTTGTTCAACCACTTTGGAAAGTAGTATGGAGTTTCCTCAAAAGACTCCACGTAAAGCTCCCCTATGACCCAGCAATCCCATTTTTTGTGCATTTACTCAAATGATCACAAACAAGACCACACTAAAGCTACAAGCACAACTATGTTTATTGTAACATTATTTACCATAGGTAACATATGAAACCAACCCAGATGTCCATTAGATGAATGGATCAAGAAAATGTGGTATATATACACAATGGAATTCTATGCCTCCATCAGAAAGAATGACATTGCCCCATTTGTTAGGAAATGGAAAGACTTGGAAAAAATTAAGTGAAGTAAGCCAGGCCCAAAGAAACATAGGTCCCATGGTTTCCCTTATTTGCAATAGCTAGTATATGTCTGAGACAAGCAGAAAAGGTAAGATAAGTTCATGTTAGGTGAAATGAACCACAAGATAAGTATTCAAATGTTTTTTTTTTCTTGAAATTGTTTCTAACATATTTATAAGATGATTTCTTTGTTGCTTTGTATGTCCCTCCCCCACGGTATAACCCCTGCTTTCATTATATTTGATATTGGTATAATTTGTGGAGGGAAAGGGAAAAAACAAACCTTTAAATAGGGATACATTGGACCCATTGCAACGATGAGCTATACAAGTCATTATGTCGAATAACGAACTTTACAACTTTCGCTGGGGGTAGGGAGTTGGGGGGGGGGTAAGGGAGGAGATGGGAAGGGATGGAAAGGGGAAACAATGGAGGAGGCAACAATGCTTGATAAGAAATGTACTTATTACCTTGCCCATGTAATTGTAACCCCTCTGTATGGTATTTTGCCAATAAAAAATTTTAAAAAATTGTCACAAAACACATTTTTGACAGAATAAACATTAATGTATCACCTAGAATCTGGGTATGGTTAGTAACTCTAGAGGATTTTCTCATACTTTCAGAATTTTCATAAACATATATAATAGAAGTCAAATGAGGTGGTTTATACCTATAATCGTAGCTACTCTGAAAATGGAAATGTCGATAGTTGCAGTTCAAGTTCAAGCTGGAAAACATACAAGAGACCTCCATCTCAATCAATAAAAGCTGGGTGTGCCAATGTATGGCTATCATCCTACCTATGTTGAACATAAAACTAGGAAGTTCACTATCCAGGTATCCTAGGAATAAACAAATACAAGATTCTATCTCAAAAAAAATCAAAGCAGGGGTTAGGAAGGTGGCTCAGTGGTAGAGCACTTGCCTTGCATGCCTGAGGCACTGGGTTCAATTCCTCAGCACTACATAAGCAAAAAGAAAAAAGCCGGAAGTGGCACTGTGTCTCAAGTGGTAGAGCGCTAGCCTTGAGCTGAAGAGCTGAGGAACAGCGCCCAGGCCCAGAGTTCAGGCCCCACAACTGGACCCAAAAAACAAACAAACAAACAAACAATCAAAGCAAAAATTGCTGGATGTGGCATGATTCAAGTGGTCAGGTGCCTGCCTGGCAAATGCAAGGCTCTGAATTTGAATCCAAGTACTTACCTCAAAAAATTAAAAGTAAACAATATGAATTAATTTTCTAAATAACTTCTCAGTGTAATTATCTTATATATTCTCCAAATAATCTTGTAGTGAACACAGAGAATTGATTAAGCCAGATAAATATAATACTCCAGAATCATAGAATGGCTCAGAGGTCAGCTCTGAGATCAATTCAGTGTCTGGATCTTACTGTTCTTAGATCCACAATCTTATGGGAAAAGAAAAAGAATGTATAATTACAATACATTTATTTACAATCTTCATCCAACTTCACATATTGAAATTCTATCTCAAATATAATGTTATAGAAGTTGTCCTTTGTGTGTGTATGTGGATATGTGGATGGTAATTAAGTCGTGGAGGCAAGCCTTCATTAATGGTATTTAAATAAACAAAACCGAATAGATTTCAATCCTGATCTTTAATACAGTGCATCAATCTGAAAAACAAAAATCCTGACTATGCTGGCATTGCAATCTTGGGCCTCCAGGCTCCAGAATGTAGAAATAAATCTGTTGTTTATAACCAATTCAGTGTCTGGTAATTTGTCATCATAGGTCAAAAGGACTAACATTAAGCCATGTGAAAAGAACAGTTGTGGTTTCTTTCTTCTTTTTTTTTGTCGGTCATGGGGCCTAAACTCTGGGCCTGGGAGCTGTCCCTCAGCTCTTCAGCTCAAGGCTAGAGCTCTTCCAATTGAGCCTCAGCCCTACGTCTGGCTTTTTCTGCTTTGTGGTGCTGAGGAATCAAACTAAGGGCCTCATGCATGCAAGGCAAGCACTCTACCACTGAGCCACCTTCCCAGCCCTGGTTTCTCTATTTTCTTTTTCCATCTTTCCAGAGGCCCTTTGATATTGAAAAATGCTAAGACTCCATACAGAAAAATTTTAAAACTGCCCTGTTGTTCAACTCTGACTTCACAAATTTTGGAGTGTAAAGAATGACATCAAGTACCTAAGAGACTGAATACAGGACACTTCATTATCTTCTGCTTTGCTCATCAGCACCTGGTGCAAATTTACACTATATAAACAAGTCAACTAACAGTAGTTATGACAAATTTTAAAAATGCATAGCCTGAAAACACTTTATGAACACTCGCACTGTAGTCCCATTGGCTCCCATGTCCAAAATAAGAAACAAAGGCTTAAAGAGAGGTAGGTAATTTACTCCAGGTTGCAAAAACTGGTATATTGGTACATTTAAACTCAGACTACTCTATATCCATACTTAGGCTAACATACCATGGGCATTTATTTTTCTACAGAAATAAAAGTCTCACAGACCTTTTTTCAAGTTCTAGACATATGTTCTACCATGATATCTCTATCCTGGGTGCTTTACTGGTGCCCCCAAGTCATATCAGCTGAAGTTGATACATCTGTACCCACTCAAATAAAAATGGCTGAGACTTGGGCAACTGTACTTTTAAAACCTCCTGTGCAGTAAAAATGTGTAATTAACAGTATGAAATCCTGGGCTAGAGAATAAATTTTCTATGATGGTGTTAGGCCCACCTCACAAATCTTTCTTGGTCTCTCTCCTTCCTTCCTTTTTAGTGCTGGGAATTGAACCCAGGACCCTGTGCATATTAAGAACGTGCCATAACTCCAAGCTATATGACCATTTCAATAGCTCCAATTTCACTCTCCAATTCACTGCTACATTGTTCCTGATACTTTACATTCCCTGAGCACAATATTTGGAGATTATTGAACTTCATAAGCTTTTCATAATTTTACAGAATATTTATTTTCTCCTTCCTATGTATCATGACACTGTGCAAGAAGGATTTGGTTGAACTCTCCAGGCAGAGTTCATAGCTCATCATCAGGTTCTATTTTACATGCATATCATTATATTAATACATTTAGAATAACAACGCACTTAAATAATTGTTTCTCTTCTTCAGACTATTGGTAGACCCATGTTCTATTGTAGCTTTTATATAAACAGGAATAGAATTTTTCTTGTCTTATTTTCCTTTTTTTGACTTGGTACAAATTTTCCTGATTTTATAGAACTGTTTTTTTCCAAGAATATTTTTTTCAGGACATTTCTGCATATTGTGTATACTACAATTAAGAGATTTCCAGCCAAAGAAAACAACTCAGAATTCTAGAGGTTAATGACTATACTCTGGATTCCTGTGCATTGGCACTGCATTTGGCATCTCAGTGTTACAACAATAGACAATTTATATTGAAAGTTGCTTTCTTTTTGGTTTCCCATTTTGAGCCATATAACTCATTTAAGGTGTACAGCAAGTTAACCATGGGAGTATGAGCTGGTAATCTTTTTTTTAAAAAAATTTATTGTAAAGATACTGTATAGAGGGGTTACAGTTACATGAGTAAGGTAATGAGTACATTTCCTCTTAAGCATTTTACCCCCTTCTTTGTTTTCCCCCTACATTCCCTTCCCTCCTTACTTCCCCAACTCCTCCTTCCCCCTATCTTGAAATTGTGAAGTTCGTTTTCAACATAGTGTATTGTACATCTCATCGTTACAATTGGTCAACCTGTATCCTTGCTTCAGCATTTTGTTATTTCTCTTCCCCTCCCCAAATTAGAAAATATATATATATACAAGATGCAGGGAACCGGAATGAAATACAGTGACAACAGAGAATATATGAGCTGGCCATCTTTAGCCTTCAAATTCCAAAACAAAAGCAAGCAATGAATGATAAAAATTGTTCATAAGGGTACTCTCAGCCTTCCAATTGGTGTTCTGATTCTTCCATTAAAATAAAATCTTGTTAGAATCAAATTCTGATCCAGGCTAAAATGCAATACCCATGAAAATGAAGACATTAAGTTGGTATTAGTTAAATATGCCTTCCTATTAATGGAATGCCACAGAAAAGGGTTTCACAAAAATGATGATAGCAAGAGGGATTTTGGACAAAGGCATTAAAGTGGGTAAGGCTTGTAAAAGTTACAAAACTGGAACTTCATGCTGGGAAAAAGATTAACTTCACAGGGAGGAATAACTTACTATTTTAGATGAGCCAAGTTAAGATGGATCATTTGATGATGCATTTAATATTATGGAGACAACAAAGAGTTTCAGTGATTGAGACAGTTCAATTAATTATGGAATTTATAAGCACTGGACTCCCATGTAATCATTATAAGTGATGTTCTTAGAACAGTATGCAATTTCTAAGGATGTTATTGGATAGGAAATATATGCATGATATAATGAGATGAAAAGTCAAATTATAAAGTAGGCTCACACCTGTAATCCTACCTACTCACAAGGGTGAGATTTGAAGATCATGGTTCAAAGTCAGCCCCTGGAGGAAAATCTATTTAACCACCGAAATGCCAGAAATGGAGATGTGGCTAGCGTTGAGGAAAAAGAAAAGCAGAGAACAATGTGTAGGCCCCGAATTCAAGCTCCAGTTTTGGCAATAAACAAATGAATAATTAAACAAACGTATGACCCCAAAGTGAAGGAAAATATGTATATGCATATATGCGTGGCAGAAGGGTCTAACTGTGGTGTTCCAGTGTTCACCTTGTGGAGCTCCAGAATGGGGACAGCACAAACATTTACTTAAAGGAAATCAAAAGTGACAATATATTGGAAATGATCTGTACACTGGGGGGGGGGGGTGATTGAGAGAGCGAGGGAAAGAGGAAGAAAAATGAGGGAGGGGAAACAAGTTAGGAAATGTTATCACTACCTTACTTATGTAACTGTAACCCCTCTGTACATCACCTTGACAATAATATTAAAATAAAAAAATAAAAAACAAAACAAAAGCTTTTATTTATGTTATATTTAAAAGTATATTTTAAAAAGAATTATAGGCATTATTTAAATTTCTAATGCATGGCCACACTCTACTGGAGTGTACTGGAATTTGGAGAGAATTACACGAGTCCATGAGTAAGGACCCCAATAAGAATTCCACAAAGGAATGTCAACATGAACCAAAGGGTCCTACCCATAGTACCTTGCTTCTACAGCAAATCACACAATCTCCCAAATCCACATAATTTAATCATTTAAAGGCAAATGATGAACCAACATCTCCATTTGTAGAAATACATACTTGCGACAAGGATAGAAAAGGCACCGAGAGCCAAAGTAAATGTGATGCAATTTTAAGGAAGATTCCATAGATAAAGGAATGTGTCCCACACATTTCCAACTCTAAATCTGGGAAAGTTAGTCATCTTTGTCATACTAATAAAAACCACAAAAAAGCTAACTGTAGGATGCAAAAAGATTGCATGAGAACAGGTGTTCATTGTGACAGCACAGCAACTTCAGTGCAAATTACTATGTCTCTTTCCTTGTTTTCTTCCCACCTCATTCTTGAATTCTGAAGGTGAGATTCTGAGGAGCCAGTTTTCTTTGCTCCAGTAATTAATGAAAGGGAACAGGTGATTGGAGATACAATTTCTTCACATAGTTCTTGGATTCTCATTCTTTATTAAGCTTACTGAGTACTAATGGGATTATAAAACACAAGAAAGTCCTAAGTTTTCCACTAATTTTTTAAATGCCTGCTGTAAGAACAATCAAAATTAACAAAAGAAACAACTCAGAAAGATATTTATGGTGTATTGATACCAGGAGAATTTGAAATGTCACATGTAAATTCCAAATGACATTTACAAAGCACAAACCCTAATTCTTCTGTGAGCTAATGTGATAATTACACATTTATATTTTCCAACAAAATCACCATTGAGAACAGCACAGACAATTTCAATCACAGAAGCAAAGCTGCAAAGAATTGCTAAAATTTTCACATATTCATTCCTAGGTTGAGAGGGTTGGTTCTGCTGACGTTGACTGTTTGATCCTTTTCTTCCTCACAAATAAATGTGCCTATGTAGAACAATTTATATCTATATCTTAACTTCATGGGTGTCTAGCCTTTCTGGTCTGATCTTCAGTCTGAGTACCAACTATGTTTATGAACATGGACCATCCCTTAAGCAGAAACACACTCTAAAACAGTTCTAACAGAAACATCTGTGATAATGGATATATTCTATATATGCATTGTCTAATAGACTAGCCACTGGCTATATGTGGCTACTGAACCTCAAATGTGAATTAATTCTTCCAATTTCAGTTAAATGAAATTTTAAATAATGAGATGCATCTATTCACTGTTAACTGGACAGCTCAGTTACCAAATAAGGAAACTGAAGTTCTCACAACGATGTGATAAAATATAATCCAAATGAAGAAGGTTCCATGCCTGCATGCCTGTGAATTATCTGAGCTTTTCTGTCTTATAGAATTCAGTCATCACTCACCTAGATTGACAGCTTGGAGGAAAGGAGTGGGAGATAAACACAAGCTACTTGGGATACTGAGAATTGCTCCTTGAAGATGAGGGTTGTGCATGAATCTTTTCTGTGTTTAGTAGACAGCAAAGTGTGTAGAATCCTGTAGGTAGAAAAATAATGTTTGTATTTCAATATGTCAAACAGGTGCTCTGTTTATCAAAATGGGGGAGAAGTCAGACAGGTGAATTCTTTAAATATACAAACAATATATAGAAAATTTGCTACATTCTATTCCATGCTAGGCCCTGGAATAAACTTTGGTTCTTTGTACCATACTCTGTAAATATTCACACACTAAAAAACAGAAATATAATCCTTTATTACTGTTAAAATACATAGGCTATCTTCATAAAAACATTTGTGGACCTATTTTTCCTTAATTTCTTTCACACTTGCATTAAGAAATGGCTCTAAGAGAAAAGCTTCTTGATGTGTAAAATTTGAACTCCATCTATGTCATTTGTTGAATTGTACTCTAGATAGGATTGAAGTCTCTATTTCATCTTAAGGCTTAGGGCTGGAAAAAGAATAAGTATTCTCAACAAAGTGTCATGCCTCACTTTTAAGGAGAGCTATGTATTTATTAGGAGAAATATGTATTGGTCTTGGAAGCTAGGACCCTTCAAGAAACAAAAGAAAAAGAACAATTCTTTGGCAGTATCAAGTATTTGCCTATCTTCAAGTGAACATTAGCTGCTCTATATTCTATAGTATATTTGCAAGAATATTTTTGCAAGCTATTTCTAAGCTATTGTCATCCTCCAGAGTAAAGTTCAAGCATGCCTATTTCTCATTATATAGATCGCAGTTGCTCAAAGTCAGAACTCATTGTTTGTATAGGTTTCACATGTCTATCACTACTTCACTCAGTGGCACTGAGGGCTGAGAGATTCACTTCAAATATACAAATACACACACACACACACACACACATATCTCACTGGCTTTCACTATTGCTATAAAAATTAAGTCCTTTTTGTCTCTGACCGGAGAGCATTATAAATTACCTAGCATCCATGAAAATGTGACAAATTCATTATTAACTTGCAAGTAGGTTAAATCTCAAGCTTCAAACATTTCTAAATACTCATATGAAGAAAAATGTATTCCTAGAGTTTTAGTGTGCTTCTATATTACAAAGCTCTTAATTTTCATCTTATTTACCCGGAGGAGGCAACAATGCTCGATACCAAATGTACTCATTTCCTTGCTCATGTAACTGTAAGCCTTCTGTAAAGTATTCTTACAATCAAAAACGTACAAAAAGGGGAAAAAAGAAATTGGAAATCATGTACTTCCATTAGAACTAACTAAATTTAAGGGTTGTAACTTTCTATAGGTTTTTAAGGACCTAAGAAGTTGTGAATATGACCCAAGACCTTTACTAAAAGTTGAGGGAGAGAGATCCAAAAGTGGAAGTAGATAGGCTACCAGAGCATAATTATGTAGCTTTAGTTCACTGTTACCATAACAGGAGTGCAAATCAATATGATGATTCATAGTTACAGGACCAGTAGACATACTGGAAACTGACATCAGAGAATGGTCATTCATTTTGGGAAAACACAAATCAGGATGCACCAAAGGATGCAATCAACAGTGTCCAAAAAAGCAGCACAGAATGGGATAAAGTCATTGCAAGCATATATTTGATAAGTGGTTCATATCAAGAATATATACAGAACATCATCCCAACAACAATACATAAACCAATTTTACAATGTGCAAAGAACTGAGATGTTTCTCCAGAGAAGACAAACTGTTAACAAGCCCACAAAAAAGGTGTTTAATATCACTAATCCCCAGAAAGTGTAAGTCAAAATAATGAAGGAAATTACCACTTCATATGAATTAGGTGGGATAACTACTAAAAATAAAGTAACAATATTGACAAAAGTGTGGTGAAATTGGAACCTTTCTATGGGAAACAGTATGGAATCTTTTCAAACAATTAAAAACAGGAATATTCATACTTGTAATGCTAACCACTCAGGACAGGAGGCTGAAATGCAAGCGTTGAGGTTCAAAGCCAGCCCGGGCAGAAAACTGCAAGTGGACCTGTGGTTTAAAGTGATAGAACACTAGCCTTGAGGAAAAGTTCAGGGACTGTAACCTGTCCCCGAGTTCAAGCCCCATGACAAAAAATAAAGAAGGAAAAGAGAATTATCATATGATCCAATGACTACATTTCTGGGCATATACTCTAAAGATCTAAAAGCAAGGTCTGGAAGGGATCTTTGTACATTCATATTCATTTTGTACAATACTCAAAACATGGAGGCAATCCAAGTGGCCATCAACAAATGAATAAGCTAAAGCAAATGTGGTTTTTACATATAGTTGTATATTATTTCAACTTTAAAAAGAATTATGTTGTGACAGATGCTATATTATGGATGAATCTTTGGGACACTTTGCTAAGTGAAATAATCCATTCACAAAAGATCAAATATTACATGATTCTACTTATGTCAGTTACATAGAACAGTCAAATTGATAGAGATAGGAAGCAAAATTGTACTTGATGCATATCTTGAAGCAGAGGAGAGTGGAAAATTGTTTTAATGAATATAGAATTTGAATCTTGGAAGATGAAACGAGTGTGGACATTGAGCTTGTAGAATATTGTAAATGTACATACTACTACTATGCTGTATTCTTAAAATGATTAAGATAATAAAACCTGGGAGAGGAGAATGAGAATGATGAAGGGGTAAGTATAATCAAGGTACATTGTATGCCTATGTGGATATATCAAAATAAAATCCACTTATTTAACTAGGTAATGCTAATACAGAGTTTAAAAAGGATAACAAATTTTAAGTTGTATGCATTTGACTGCAATTATTGAAAAAAAGAAAAAAACAACTTAAATTGCCAGTGTGCAATAAACCTGGGTTCAAAACTATATCTCACTTAAGTGTGTGAGGCTGCTTTGTAAACATGCTTTTATATTATTATCTTTAAGTAGTTGTACAAACAAGTTCCCATTCTACAAAACAATATATGAATACAAGGTGTCTGACAACATTATCACCCATCCCTCCTAACCCAACCCTTCTCTCACTTTGTTAAAAAATTGAGAGATGTGATTACATAATTTTTACATATTTCACAGTATTGTGGAAACCTGATACTTAAGGTCACAAACACATTTGAACCTTCCCAAGAAAAATTATCATTATCATGGCGTATAAAGTTTGTGAATTCTGTGAGCTTTGACAAGACAAATTATTTCTTCCATATCAGGTGATGTTTACATTTCTTGCCTTTTGCTATTCCCTCTTTCCCTCTTATTCCTCCTTTCCCATCACTGTCTATGGGTTGCTTAGTTCTTTTCCTTTTACGACCAGTGCAGCTGATGGGCCCCTTTGTTGTATGTTGTTCCATTTCCCACTCATTATGTTCCTCCTTCTGGCTTCCCTCCATTGAGTGCACTGAGACTGTTTTTAATGTAATGATAGTACGCTCAGAGAAATCATCCCTTTTGTACAAAATACATTGTCAGTTTGCTGTAATTTGGATGTTGTCATACACATAATAGCATATGTGGCATATAAGATATGTTTCCTCTTTTTCTTATGCTTCAAAGTAGTTTCTAGTTGAACATAAAATGAATCATCTGTTCCCCATAAAAAAATAGTAAAACATTATACATGAGGTACATGATATACATAGCAAAATATCTCAAGTGCCTACCATAAAATCCACCCTTCCTTTCTGAATCAATAGAGACACCTTTCGATTTAACTGAAGTCCAAGTTAAGTAAAATAATGATAACATTTCTCAATAATACAGATAAAAATGTTACCTGATAGCATCTAGGATATTGTCTTAAAGGACAGTACACACATGTTCTGAATTTCTTTATTTCCTTCTTTTTGTTCTTTCACCTCACTTCCTGGATTTTGGAAGTGATTACTGGCATTTTAGGAGTCACCTTGGGCCAAGACAGTGAGGGCTAAATCCTAATGCTGCGGTATGCCTCCATCTTCTTGGAATCTTCATGCCTGTACTGTCTTCCTCTGGGCTTTCAACAGATAAGGGACTAAACCATTACTAGTTACATTGTTATGATCATTTGAGTTCTCCTGTCCTTAAGATACTTACACTGTGGATTGATATGCACTCACAGAAAATACATAGTATTGCTTTTTAATATATACATATATATATATATATTATCCTTTAAGTAGTTTTACAAAGGGTCATCATTCAACAAGTCAGTTAATAAATACAATGCAGCTTGATCGATATCACTGCTTCTATCAGTTTTCTTTCATTTGTTCATCAAAACGTCATTACCAGTTATATATTGAACATATAGTTCTGCTACTAAGAACTTGCGTCATCTGCAGTTAGATTCCTAAGTATGCTTTCGGATGCACAAATATGATCTTCAGGCTAAATGCAGCTCAGAATGTACCTTCAGGAGAAATTACTTTCCACAACAAAATACAGGACTATGAAGATAATACAAGCACCCGGGGAATGGTGCTTTAGAAATACAGTCCAGACTCCTTAACAAGGCCTGGGTAACAGAAGAGATCAGAGAAGAAATAAAGCATTTCCTACAACTCAATGAAAATGAAAACACCTCACAAAGAAACTTGTGGGACACAGCAAAAGCAGTCCTGAGGGGCAAATTTATTGCCCTCAGTGCCCACATCAAGAGAATGGAGACAGACCAAGTAAATAATCTCATGTTGCAACTAAAACAGCTAGAAAAACAAGAAAAAATGGGACCTAAAGCTACTAGACGAAGCCAGATAACCAAATTGAGAGCAGAGATTAACCAATTAGAAAATCAGAAAACCATAACCAAAATAAACCAAACAAAAAGCTGGTTCTTTGAAAAAATAAACAAAATTGATGGCCCGTTGGCAAGATTAATTAAAAAAAGAAGAGAGGAAACCCATATTAATAGGATTAGGGATGCCACGGGAAACATCACAACACGTACCCAAGATACCCAAACAATTCTAACAGACTACTTTCAAAAGCTATACTCTCTAAAGGAAGAAAATCTGGCGGAAATGGATGCATTTTTAGAGAAATACAAGTTACCCAAACTGAGCAAAGAAGAAGTTAACCAATTAAATAAGCCAATATCCTATAATGAGATACAGGAAGCTATCAAAAGTCTTCCAACAAAAAAAAGCCCAGGACCAGATGGATTCACAGCAGAATTCTATAAGACCTTTAAAGAAGAACTAATACCCATACTCCTCAAGCTCTTCAGAGAAACAGAGAAGGAGGGAGCTATCCCAAACTCATTCTACGAAGCCAATATCACACTCATCCCCAAACCAGGCAAAGACCCAACCAAAAAGGAGAATTACAGGCCAATCTCCTTGATGAACACAGATGCAAAGATCCTTAACAAGATTCTAGCTAACAGAATCCAGAAACACATAAAAAAAATAATACACTATGATCAGGTAGGCTTCATCCCAGAGACACAGGGATGGTTTAACATACGTAAGTCAATAAATGTAATCCAGCATATCAACAGAGCCAAGGTCAAGAATCACATGATTATCGCCACAGATGCAGAAAAGGCCTTTGATAAAATTCAACATTCATTCATGCTAAAAGCCCTGGAGAAAATAGGAATAGAAGGAACATTCCTAAAAACAATAAAAGCCATTTATGACAGACCAATAGCCAATATTATACTTAATGGGGAAAAGCTACAACCAATCCTCCTAAAAACAGGAACAAGGCAAGGATGTCCACTGTCTCCACTCCTCTTCAACATAGTTCTAGAACGCTTAGCCAGGGCAATAAGGCAAGAAAAAGACATTAAAGGGATCCGCATAGGGAAAGAAGAAGTGAAACTATCCCTTTTTGCAGACGACATGATACTATACCTCCACGATCCCAAAAACTCCATCCCCAAACTTTTAGAAATCATAAGTCACTTCGGCAAAATAGCAGGATACAAAATAAACCCACAAAAATCAGTTGCCTTCCTATACACTGATAACGCACAGGAAGAGAGGGAAATAAAGGGAGCAACCCCATTCACAATAACCTCCCAAAAAATAAAATATTTAGGAATTAACCTAACCAAAGATGTAAAAGAACTATTTAATGAGAACTATAAAAAGTTAAAGAAAGAAATTGCAGAAGACACTAGGAAATGGAAAGACCTCCCATGCTCCTGGATAGGCCGACTTAATATAGTAAAGATGGTGATACTTCCAAAACTAATATACAAATTCAATACAATTCCTATTAAAATCCCAATGACGTACATCACTGAAATACAGAAAACAGTCCAAAAATTTATATGCAACAACAAAAGACCTAGAATAGCCAAAACAATTCTAGGGGATAAAGACAATATGGGAGGGCTATCCATGCCGAACTTCAAACTCTACTACAGAGCTATAATCACAAAGACAGCATGGTACTGGCACAAAAACAGACCCGAAGACCAATGGAACAGAATAGAAGATCCAGATATAAATCCACAGGCCTACAGCCAGCTGATATTCGACAAAGGAGCCAAAGACATACAATGGAAGAAACACAGCCTCTTCAACCGCTGGTGCTGGGAAAACTGGGCAGCCACATGCAGAAAACTAAAAGTGGACCCCAGCCTATCACCATGCACCAACATCAACTCAAAATGGATTAAAGACCTTAACATTAAACCTGAATCTCTGAAACTACTGCAGGACAGAGTAGGAGAGACACTTGAACTAATAGGCACAGGAAGGAACTTCCTGAACAGAGTCCCAGGGTCACAACAAGTTGGAGAGAGACTCGACAAATGGGACTACCTTAAAATAAAAAGCTTCTGCACAGCTAAATCTATCGCAACTAAGCTAGAAAGACAACCAACTAATTGGGAAAAAATATTTACCAGCAATATATCAGACAAGGGGTTAACATCCTGTATATACAGGGAACTCAAGAAACTAATCCCTCCCAAACCTAACAAACCAATTACTAAATGGGCAAGGGAACTAAAGAGGGACTTCTCAAATGAAGAAATAAAAATGGCAAAGAAACACATGAGGAAATGTTCATCATCCCTGGTGGTGAAGGAAATGCAAATAAAGACAACCCTGAGATACCACCTTACCCCAGTCAGAATGTCCCACATCCACAAATCAGCCAACGACAAATGCTGGAGGGGATGTGGAGAAAGAGGAACCCTATTACACTGCTGGTGGGAATGTACACTTATACAACCACTTTGGAAAGCAGTCTGGAGGGTCCTTAGAAAGCTAAAGATTGACCTCCTTTACGACCCAGTCATACCACTTCTAGGCATCTACCCTGAACAACAGGAACCAATATACAAGGACACGTGCACCTCCATGTTTATTGCAGCACTGTTTGCAATAGCTAGGATATGGAAACAAGCTAGATGCCCCACCACAGATGAATGGATCCAAAAATTGTAGTATCTATACACAATGGAATATTATGCAGCCATTAGAAATGACAAAATAATGGCATTTGCAGGGAAATGGATGGAGCTAGAAGGAATCATGTTGAGCGAGGTAAGCCAAGAACGAAGAGACAAACGGTACATGGTCTCCCTGATAAGTGGATGCTAAATCCAAAAGGTTAGGTGATACGACAAAACTAACAGGACTTAAGAAACAAAGAACTCCCGCTCATCTGGTTGAACCACTACTAAATATCCCCATGCTGCTGATCACAAATATGGTATATAACATGTGAACACTGTTATATATTACAGACTGTGGTAGACAATTTGCTCCAGGGAAGTTAGAATGAACTTGTGACTTTGAAATTATGTAATCATTTAATCACAATCAAAAAAAAAAAAAGAACCTCAGGGAAGGGAGGGAGGGAGGGGATGGTAGGGGGAAAACAATGGAGGGGGTAACAATGTTCAAGAGGAAGTGTACTCATTACCTCACTCATGTAACTGTAACCCTCTGTATAGTAGCTTTACAATAAAAAAAAAAATACAAAAAAAAAAAAAAAAGAAATACAGTCCAGTTATTTCTCTGCCCTAGATTTGCTAAAGGTATCTTGGCTCAAAGCAGAACTGTTGGCTCAAAGCAGAACTGAATTTGCCTCTATAAGTAGAAATCAATTTGCATTCATGGTAAGTGTGCAAGTTTAAGTCAGAGGGCTTTGCTGCTTCAAAACAGCAATTTAGATATCCAATCTCTCTGTCAACATAGTGTTTCATGGGACACCACAATGTACAGTGCCCTGTGAGTAACAAGTGGAGATGTGCCATGCAGAGGGAGTTAAACCACTTCAGCTGGGTAGTTATGGATAAAAGGTGATGGTTGGAACTGGTTGGAACTGGTTCCAACATGGGGATGAATGATGCAGAAAAAAAATACACACCTTGTTCCCATCAAGCTTTAGGTGCTAACACATGTGCTTTTTCTGACTATTGTCTGGGAAGTGTGCCTCTACCCTCCATCCAAGCAAAAGTATTTTCCATGCTTGTGCTCTGAGATGGAGTATCCAGTAAGGAAAATTCCATCTCAAACTCTGAGATTGGGAAGCCAATTACGAGACGCCATGTAGCACAAGCCCACCCACTGACCAATCAATCCAGGAACATTCCCTAAGGGGCAGAGACAAAGGGCTCTACATATACCTGAGGGATGTGGGCCCCTTCTGACCAGCTCTTGGTTCCTCTTTTCGCTGAGGAGTCTGTTTCACTGCTCTGTTTTCGCTTTGAAGAAAAATTGCTTTAAAAACTTTTCTGCTCTCAAATTCTTTAAAGAAAACAAACCTGAGACAGAGACAATACTGCTATTCTGAAGATGCTGGGGGCAGGGAAGCCTTGGCCTTCAGCTTTGAGACTAGATTTAGAATTCGGTAACTTAGGTGCTGTGGTTTCAGATTAATTAGGTTTCAGACTAATGTCTGCATTTTCTCAGTTCTTCTTATTAGAATCCCTAAAGTATTAGGAAAAAAACAACAACAACCACAACAAGAACCCAGTACTAGGCTAGCAAAGGCTCAAGAAATTCTCAGCTTGTCTTTTTTTTTTCTTGTATGACTCTAACAATGAAAATTTAATGCAGCAAACTAGCATCTTTAAGGTGTTAAATTCTGTAGAATGTGGTTTCTTTCCTTCCTCTTGTTCTGAGGTAGAAATTGATCTATTCTAAAGCCAAAGGATATGATTTCTTCACCAGCTAGATCAGGTTCACTAACTTTTGCTTCCTTAAAAACTGCTTAACTCCTGTAAGAGGGAATTGAAGACTGTCAGGCAGGAGTGATTGAGTGTAAGATGTGGGAAGTGTTCTCATACCTGCATCTAGAGGGCTAGACAACATGTTCTGCTCGCTGCCTCAAGCAATTCAGAAAATGGCTTGCATTTTCTAAAACCTAAATCCAAACTATCACCTTCTCCTTCCCACCAAGAATTCTCCATCAGGCCTCTTCCTACCATAGTATCTTGGCAGCTTAGAACTGCTTTGCCTCAGAAATGTGGCATTAGAAGTGTGCCCTGTGGTCAGCCAAGCAGCTGGGATCTGACTGATTCATCTATGGTGCTGAAAATGCTGCAGCCCAATCTGTGCTCTGTGCTCAGAGAGGCTTTCTTCTTTCGATTTGTGCCAGGAGCAGAAGTACAAGACAAGTTTGTTTGTTTGTTTGTTTGTTTGTTTTTAATAAAGGATCAGCCACACACAGCTGTTGGTTTCATAACCACTTGTTTAGGTGTTTGCCTAAGGGAGCCAAGACAATATGTGAATAAGGTGTTTTCACCTGGAAGCTCATAAGCCTCCATTCCAAAGGGGGAGCTGCTGATAATAAATTCTGTCTGGGAATGGACTATGTAGGAGTTAGAATCTTTTTCACTGAAACTGATTGCTTGAGGGAAAGCACTGACTAAGCATAGCATCATCTTACAAAAAACTATTTTAACTAAAGTATATCCTGTTACTAAAATCGTTCTAGGGACTTGAGGCATAGTTTAATTCATAGAGTACCAGCTGAGTAAGAATTTTCTAACAATTTCTGGCCTGGTTTAGTGGATTGCTCTGAAACTCTTAAACCCCCTTTTTGAAGCCAGCTGAGCTTCAAAAGAACCAATTGTGTAAGATTGTTAACACGACTTCTGATCAATACTCGAAGTAGTAACTCATTATGGGTAAAACCTGGGCAATCTTCCTACTCAGAGTAGTTGTTTAATTGGCTTCCTGTCAGTAACAAGCCCTTTAACAGAACTAAAATTTGTCGTGCTAAATACCTTTCAACTTGGTGGTCTTTCTTGGGATATTGGGTTATACAGGGGAGTATTCCCAACAATTTGGGGACTAGACCAGGATCCTTGGTACACAAGGGGGATGTGGGGAGACCCTCAGAGGAGACACATCCTGCCTTGTTGAGGTAGCTCAAGGTTGGGTTAAACACCATCCGTTGTGGTTAATGATGGAAAGTGTATCAGCAATGTCAGGAAAGGGCCCAAGGAAGCACCCCAATAAAAAATAACCTCATGCATTGGCCGTGAGAGGAAAAATTGAACTAGAGCATATTACCTTGTTGGTTGGGGATTATCATGGGCTGAATGTGTCTTAGGCACAAAGAGAACTTGAGTCTTGAGGTGCGTTTTCATTCTCTGGCCCAAGGATAAAAATGTGGGATCTGGATCCTGGGCCACCTTGTTTTCAAATGTCATCTATCTGTGCCTCAAAAATCCATAGTCACTGCTTGATGAACTGAAAATAAACTACCTAGTTCTTCACTGTATAACACTATGATGATCACCAGTGTGTTCCGACTCTGTAAACCTACTTTTCAAATCAGAGTCACCACTTTTCTTCCTGTAAAATGTATTGTTGACTTCTTAAAAAAATGTGGGAGCTGGAGGAAGCCATATTCGAGAAATCTCCAGTAAGAGGAGAGTTGAAAATGAGAGAGGTGCACAAGAAACTTACAATAGGGAGGATTGAGTGCACCAAAAACAAATCACCAGAGGCCTGCTAAAAGGGGGAATAAGAATTCTAGGCCTAAGGAACCCAAGAAAAATGATCCAAGGACCTGCTTCTGATAATCCACTGGGAGAATATTGACAAAGGTCTGAGAACACTCATAAATAATGGATAATTTTCATTATGGAGCTCCATAATGTGCACTAGTCCAAACAAAAACTTGTTATGCATATGTGCTTGCATGTGTGTGTTTTAAATCTTATATGTTGCAAGGGGAACTCAAAACAGTCCTATTCACTAAACTCCTTCAGCTGCCCACTTTGACTCTGAAGCCTGGATTTATCTCCTAGCTGATCCAAGGACGTATGGCATTGGAACCTCAGTTTCAGAAGCAGACTCTCTGTATAAACTTAAAATTCAAGTCCAAAGCCGGGTGCCAGTGGCTTGCACCTGCAATCCTAGCTACTCAGGATCTGAGGATTGGGGTTCAAAGCCAGCCCAGGGAGAAAAGTCCTTGAGACTTATCTCCAATTAACCACCAGTAAACTGAAAGTGGCACTGTGGCTCAGGTAGTAGGGCTTTCACCTTGAGCTGAAGAGCTTAGGGACAGGCCCAGTGTTCAAGTCCTATGACCAACAAAAATTAATGCTTGGGTGAAATGGATTAAATATTCTGTCCACCATTACTGTTAAGATTGTGTGACACAGAGACCAGAAAAACAAGTGGTCCACTTCCCACTGTGATGAACCTCAGACCCCCCCCCCCAGGCATGGAATGCCAAACACAGCCTGGGGAAACTTGTAAGACCCTGCTGTTGCTGTTCCCAAGAATAAGAATCTAAGACAAAACCCCTATCTCCCTGAGGTAGGGGGGAACAATTGGCATTTCTGGGACACTTATCAAGATGCAGGGAAGACTGAACCTGTGAAGAGATGAGCAGTAAGCATTAAACATAGCAAGGGGGAATGTCTAATGGTATTGTGGAGCACCAGTGTTGGAGACCTTCCTGGCCAACTAGAGTAGAACCTGTGATTTGGTTCAATTGGACATCCCTTTTACCCTAGCATTTCATCCACCTGTCCATTTTCAAACATTTTATACTAGTTAGGAGAGACCCCTTCCCTAGAGGGTCATTTGTATTTCCTATTAACATAGGTGCTTTTCAGGACTCCCCCAAAAATTTCCAAAAAGTTCAAAGCCAGAAACTAGATAGAAGCTTATGAATCAGTTTTATTCTGATGATTAGTATAAATAAAATATAGTTTGGGGGCTGGCAATATGGGTTAGTGGTCAATGGTTTGCCTAGCATGCATGAAGCCCTGAGGTTTTATTCCTCAGCACAACATAAATAGAAAAGGCTGGAAGTGGCACTGTGGCTCAACTGGCAGAGTCCTAGCCTTGAGCAAAAGAAGCTCAGGGAGCCCCAGGACTGGCAAAAAATAAAATGTAGAATAGAATAAGATGAACAGAGGTTTGTTAATTATACTAAAAGATTTTTTTAAACCCATAAATGAAATGCTCTAGTAGGATGGCATGGGCAAATTAGTTCTAGAAACATTATCTGAAAAGGGAAGAGTTTGTGTGGTGACTGGAGGCCGAAGTTGCATAAAGGCCTTAGAAGGATTGAACATTGTCAGTGAGCTAACTAAAAACTCAGATGAAGGACTGAGAAGGTGGCTCAGCGGTAGAGTGCTTGCCTTGAATGCATGAGCTGTGGGTTCAATTCCTCAGCACCACATAAGCAGGAAAAGCCAGAAATGGTGCTGTGACTCAAGTGGTAGAGACCTATCCTTGAGCAGAAGAGCTGAGGGACAGTGTACAGGCCCATATTTCAGGCCTCACAACCAACAAAATAAAGAAAAAAGAAAAGAGAAGAGAAGAAAAGAAAAGAAAAAAGCAGGCACCGGGGGCTCACGCCTGTAATCTTAGCTATTCTGGAGGCTAAGATCTGAGGATGGCGGTTCAAAGCTAGGCCTGGCAGGTAAAGTCTGTGAGACTCTTATCACCAATAAACCACTCAGAAAGCCAGAAAACTGGAAGTGGTACTGTGACTCAATTGCTAGAGCATTAGCCTTGAGCTGAAGGGCTGAGAGACAGCACCCAAGCCCAGAGTTCAGTCCCAACACCGACCAAAAAAAGAAAAAAAAAAGGCAAGCTACACCTAAAGGGTTTTCTACCAAGAAGGAGGGAGGGTTATCTGCCAAGAGGGAGGGAGTTTTGGGGGTTTCTAAATAGCAGGAATGCAAGTTTCCCTTCTAGTGGGGGAGGAGATTGCCTTCTAGTAAGGAGGGTGTTAATGATCAAATTGGTCAAAAACATGATTCAGTTTTATAATGCCCAGATGAGTGTCTAATGTTTGTCAGGTATTGACCTGTGAAAACATCCTGATTGGGGAACTCCAAACAGTCTTAATGCCCTTAATGTGACCATGCTTAGTTCCATGGTCTCAATGGACCTTCTAGTTAATCCTACAATATGATTGCAACTTCAGTCTTGGAGCAGACACTCTGTGTATGACTTTCAATTTTGAATCTACCCAGATTGAAATTGAGACTGGATAAGCGAGGTAAATACTGTGGTGATTCTGTCCACATACTGAGTACTACTATGACTGTGTGGCAGGGAGGCCACACAAGAGGTCCTATTTGTGCTGTCATGGAGCTCAGACCCCATGGGCATGAAATTCATGATAGGTCAGCAAAATGTGATCCGAGACAACTTGCTTCTAAAAAGCAAGACTCTCAAAAACCCCTGAAACTGACCAGTTCCATTCTTTCCAAGTCAACTATACTTGGGGAAAATTTGACATTTCTGAGAAACTTAGCTGTATGTAGTGAAGGCCAACCCTTTGAGATGAGCAATAAGTACTAATCATAGCCAGGGAAAATGTCTGGTAGTATTCCAGAAGACCAGTATTGGAGATGTTACTGGCCAAATTGAAGTGGAATCTGTGCTTTGGTTCAATTGGCCAACCCACACCTGACCCTTCTCAAACACCTTAAATTAAGTAAGGAGAGACTTCATAGTGGGTCATTCAACTTCATGTTTACAAATATGCTATGTAGGGCCCTTGAAAATTTCCCAAAGAGCTTAAAGCTAAAAACGAGAAACAGCAGCTCAAATTAGTTTTATTCTATTGATCATAATATGTGCTTTCATTTATCAGCAGGGTTTGTTAATTGGAAATGCCACCATGGAAAAGTAACTAGGAACCACTGGTAGGACTGAATGGGAAAACTTACGTATAAATATAATACTTGACCAGATAAGATGATGATAAATGAAATGAACCCCAAGATAGGGACGCAAGTGTTTTTTTCTTTCTTCCTATTGTTTCTAACATATTTATAATATTCCATGTGATTTTTGCTTCTTTGTATTCCCATTCCCCCACATGGTATAACCGTTTCCACTGTGTTTGATGTTGGTGCCCTGCATCTTGTATATACATTTCTCTAATTTGGGGAGGGAAAGGGGGAAAAAAAACAAAATGCTTAAATAAGGATACAGGCTGACCCATTGTAACAATGAGATGCACAAGACACTGTTGAAAAACAAACTTTACAATTTATGCCGGAGTAGGGGGAGTGTATAGTGTAGTTGTGGAGCTGGGTGGTTAGGGATGGTATAGGAAAATCAAAGGAGGAGGTAATAATGCTTGATAGGAAATGTACGCTCTTTACCTTGCTCATGTAACTAACCCCTCTGAACAGTATTTTTACAATAAACATATTAAAACAAAGAATAAATATACTTGAAAGGGAATCTGTGTGGTGATGGGAGGCCAATGCTACAGAAAGACTTACAAGGATTGAATACTGGCAAACAAGTTACCTGAAAACTGAGATGAAGCTGAGTGTTATCCTAGATGCTCAGTTGGCTCAGTTCTGAGGATCTATATTTGAAGCCAACCCAGGCAGGAAAGATGAGACTTTTATTTCCAATTAACCTGCAAAAAGACACTACCAGACTTGTGGCTAAAGTGGTAGCCTTGAGAAAAAATGCTCTGGGACAATGCCCAGAGCATGAGATCAAATGCAAGACCAGCCCACAGTCTATTTTACTTAGTCTTTGAGTATTGTCAGTTTCCTACTCTACAGCTTACCTAAGTATGGTTAATTTCCTGTGTCCATTTTTTTTACTATTCTGTAGTTTTCCAAGTTCCCCAGTAACTGAGTATACTGGCTATTTCATTTTAGCACTCTTAAATTCAGTTTATTTTTTATTCTGGGATTTGCCTTGTGGACTTTGCATTATATTCACAAACTGCATTGTTGAAAGGGCAACTCCTTTGTGCAACTAAAAGATTAAAATGAAAATTAAAATAAAATCACAAAGTTCAGTTTCTAAGTTGTAAACACTTGGTTGGCTGAAAAGTGGCACATCTGGAGAGAACATGGAAAATTCTAATTCCTGAGTGATGTCCTTTTATAATCCTTAATGTAGGAGTAAACTATTTCTGAGGACTGTGAACCATTCTAGCAAATGATCTCACAAAGAAGGGATGATGATTGACATATGAAGGTGGGGGGGGCAATCTTGTAAGGTTCAGCCCTTAAGTAGATGAATCTGATAATCCACTAATGTGTACCAGAGAACTGAATTACATATTTTTGAGAAAAATTCCCACAAATGTCCAAAAGAGTTAAGTTTGAGAATAAGGTTATCTTTCCCCTATAGTTGGGCACAAAAATGTAATGGGGAACAGTATTTAAGAAGCTAAGAGGAGGTACAAATGTGAAGTGCAATAACCAGTAAATAGTTAACTCCAACCTGAACTTTAGTGTTGATTCCTAGCCCAATTTTCTTTCTTCTTAGTAGGCTTTTTTCTAAGTTTTAGTAGCAGTTTCTGTATAGAGTGAAGTTTGTTAACCTTATATAAGGTAAAGTTCCCCAAGTTCCTCCTCTTCTTCAAGGACCTGACCTGGATAATGTCAAGAAGAAGAAACCATCTGAAGAAGAGCCAACTTAAGGGTTCACCTTCCAAATAAAATTTCCCAAATCTGAACACTGTTATTTGAGTGGGGGTAGGGTCACAAGGTTATTCCTTTGAGGCCATGTCAATCAAAATATCTACCCTCCTGGTTTTTCAGTTAAATTAATTTTTGCAGCAAGAAATGAGCTTGACAAATGGTTGATTATTAAGGATGATATTGGTTCTCAGATCCAGGTTGGAGAGTGGATATCATTGTTAAAGAAATAGACAATCTGATTCTCAGTATAGCCTTTAGAGGAGCTCTGGATATTTGGTTCACCATTCTTGATGACATCTGAAAAAAGCTACCAAATGTGATGACAGGTCCGATTTACAGATAATAGCATTGGATATGTTGCAACTCCACAGGTTACAAGTGACAATTTCTGAAAGGGCATTTATGGTCTGGGTGTAATGGATTATGATGATGAGTCACTCTATGATGTCAAAATCATCATGGATGAGCTATAAACAAGAAGTGTAAGTATTTGTTGCAGCTAGAGGCATTTTCTGATGACATTGGTGAAGTTACATTTCTCAGGATTCACATTCATCAGAAACATGAAATATGAGAAAAGGGACACAAATGATTATCTTTTACACTTCCCTCTTTAAGCCCAGAATCCTCCTATTGAAGACATCAGAGAACTTCACAAATAGTTCCATACTCATACCTTTGATGTTGGTGGAAGATGAGCAGGTGTTTTACATTGATGACAAGTTTCTCAGTCTCAGATATGATTGTACTGCCCGTGGGCTCACACTGGAACATATAAGACTATATAGTTGTTCAGAAAGATCACATTAACGACTATGTTATGCACTTTGTCAGAGTTAAGGCATCTCTGTTTACCATGTGCCCAATAATAGCCAAATACATTTGCTTTGTCTTTCACTGTTATGTCTTGAGGACTTGGTGAAACTTTATGCAGAGGAGTAGAGAACCTACCAATTCTGAAATTCCAGTAGGTATTAATTACTTTGCACACAATGGGTCCTATTATTTTTTTACAGAAATCCTGTTAGCTTGTATGTTTTCATTTGATAAAATAGATCAAAAGTCATCACTCTCTAGGATTGTGATCCTGAGGAAATGACTAAATCTCCCTTATTTCTAAAGTGACTCAGATCTGTTTCAAGTTCATAGAAATTTCTTCTTACCAACACCTTTTCGAATATGATACTTGTGCTTTGTTGATCTCGTTAAGCACCTTTGGATACAAAGAACTTGATGGACAGTACCTAGAAGGGTCAGCACTCTTCTTAAGAGGCCAAAGGAATCTGGCAATGAAGGAGCAAGCATCACAGCTAACCAGTGAAGGAATCATTTCCCCATAAATTTCTTTTGGTACATCATACAACATGAGGGAGGGAATTGTAGTTTTAGACTACTTTATCATAACAATGATAACCTATCCTTTATTAAAGGAAGAGAAGAATCAGGTTTGAATTTTTACTGGGAAACCTCATCTAGCTAGTTTTATTTTTTTTAAAGATGCTCTGTTTTGTATATAAAATTGTAACTTATTCCAATCCCCTGAATTACAAATAAGTGTTCAAAGTAAAGACCTAGTCATGCTGTCTCCTCTACAAACCTCCCTAAAATCAAAGGCTCCTTCTCTCCTTATTGTTTTATCTCTAAAAATTTCTTTGGTGTCAATAAGCTGTTCTGCTGAAATTCAGGTGACACCTGTTTTTATTGTATTCAGGCCACCGTTTCTGCAAATGTCTTCATTGGGTTGTCAAAAGGCATTTCAACCATCCAACCTGTGTAAAAGTAACCTCAACTGAAATATACATGTTCATAACTGAGACAACTTTATTAAAGAAAAACATAAGTTTAAATGATTTTGTAGTAAGTTCTGCAATCCCGTCTTAATTTTAACCTAGTTAAATTCAGATGATTTATTATATAATATATGTAGATATTAGATAATAATATCTGGCTACAGTAAATGAGTATATAGTCAGTTGGTTGAATTAAGGTTTATTAAATGCCTATTATTTACCAGTCACTATGTTTAACACTAAAAAAGGAAGGTAAATAAAATATGTTAATAGATTTAATTTCTGTATACTTTTAATTCACGATACTAGTTTTACAATATTCATCTAAAATTTATACATGAAGTAAGGTTTTGAGAGTTAGGTAATATATCCCATGGCATAAAACAGTCAGACTCAGAGCTGAAATATGCCCAAGACTTATCCTTGTATTCTTCATGATACCTTATTTAACTCTCAGAATCTCAAAATCTAAACTGTTACAACTTCAGCAAATATTTAGTATTTGCAGTATTCTAAGTTGCTATTTTTTATAACATTACACATGGCCATGTTTCAAAACTGAATGGAAGGTAAATAGTTTGGAGTAGTCATGCTTCTTTGAATCCTAGATTTTATCAATTGCAAAAGAAGTTGGTTTTAAAGACGTTTAGATGGTTTGGAAGGTTCTCAAGGCAGGTAAATGGAGATGAACAACAAAAAGATGAGAAAAGAAAAACTAGGAAATGATAGACTTTTGATGATTAGAGGAGGGTATATAATGCTAGCAGAGGGAGAAGAAAAGAAAGGTTGACTAGACTTTTAAATGAAGTTGACTCACAAAAGATCTTAAATAGGAAGACTATATGAAGAACTGTGTTTTAAGATCCACCTGACAAGAATGTACAGGTTAAATCAAGAGATACAGGAATAGAAGAGTGAGGAAACTATGCCTGAGGACATGTAAATAACTTCATGGTGGTGAGGGCATGGACTGAGTGGCAGTCATGGAGCCAAAAAGAGAGGATACTTCCAACTACTCACTAACTGTCCTGAGATTATAGATCTGCAGAGCTTCCAGGCACTGGTCTCCCCTCTAGAAAAAAAAGACAATAGAAAGTTGAGGAGATGAGCAGAAGACATGCCCCAAATATATGAACACCAAAGGATATAATCTAATGTATTAGGGCAAGTGAGATCCCAATAGCAGTACCTCAAGGAACTACCAGGAGGCACAGGAGCAAACCATCAGAATCAGATAAGCCCCTATGAGCCAATATAGGCAAACTTCAGGAAAACAGGGATTATTCTGTTTTTCTGAAGATCTTGATGAAACTAAGGCTATAGAAAAAATATTTCACACCTTTGAAATACTACCTCTTAAGGTGAGATGGAGTAGACAGGGAAAGTGAGGCATAGGAAACAGCAGCATGGAATTCAGAGACACTGTATTAATGATTCTATTAAAAGCACAAAAGCATTACCTTTAAGGCCTACATTCCATCAAAAGCTTCAGTATTAGTTAAAAAAAAAAGAATAAAGAAAAAGAGTAGATCTCTTCCTCTGACTTAGCCTGCTTGTCCAAAATAAAGTGTGATCTCAATGGAATTCTATGCCTCCATCAGAAAGAATGATATTGCCCCATTTGTTAGGAAATGGAAAGACTTGGAAAAAATTATATTAAGTGAAGTAAGCCAGGCCCAAAGAAACATAGGTCCCATGGTTTCCCTTATTTGCAATAACTAGTATATGTTTGAGCCAAGTAGTAAAGGTCAGATAAGTTGATGTTAGGGGAATGAACCCCAAGATAAGCATTCAATTTTTTTTCTTTCATGCAATTGTTTCTAACATATTTATAAGATGATTTCTATGTTGCCTTGTACGTCCCTCCCCCACAGTATAACCCCTGCCTTCACTGTATTTGATGTTGGTATAATTTGTGGAGGAGAAGGGCAAAAACAAATTGTTTAACCAGGGATACAGGTGGACTCATTGCAACAATGAGATGTACAAGTCGTTATGTAGAAAAACGAACTTTACAACTTTGGGGGAGGGGAAAATTGGGTGGGGGAAGATGGGGAGAGTATGGGAAGAGATGGGAAGGGGAAACAAAGAGGAGGTAACAATGCTTAAGAAATGTACCCGTTATCTTGCCCATGTAATTGTAACTCCTCTGTACGGTATTCTTACAATAAAAAAATATATAAAGTGTGATCTGAAAACTGAACAACGATATCTTAAAGAGACTCATCCTGGAAAAAACAGACATTTGGGAAAAATAACTTTTCTTGATAAAATGTGATTAAAGTTTTATTTATCTCACGAATGGACACCTGTCTTGGAGTATGTGGCAAAATTCATCCTTTCTCTTAGGACTTAGCAGACATCAATGAACAAAATTTAACAAATAGGTCAGTCTAGAAGTCTCTGAGCCTAATTGATGAAAGTGTACCTTATGTATTTATCTTTGTTCTCACACTTGGTACATTTAATCATCACTCTTAATAAATATGAGTCAAACCCTCAACTTCCATTTGAGCACAGCTATGCAGAAAGTTTTAAGATCATGAAGAATTTATGGTCAGGCATGCCCATACCCATGGCTGGGTTGTGCACTATCTTTTTATGTTTCATTCCCTCTGCTTTACTAATAAACTTTCTTGGCCTTTACTTTGTATCCTCAAATTCTTTTCTGAGACAAATCAGGAACTCAGTATGCAAGGGCCAGGCAGATGACTTCCTTTTGGAGACATCCTCCTTGGGGCATTAGGGATCAGCAATCCTGTAACAATGGAATTATCTTCAGTGTGCTCTTGCTGTGAGTTGCCTGCTGGAACATTACTGTGTAATTTCAAAATGGCTACCTAAGCAGGTTTTGATGGCTCAGAGTTGTATTCCTAGCTACTCAGGAGGCTAAGGTCTAAGGATTTCAGTTTGTAATCATCCTGAAGAAGCAAACTCTGTGAGATTCTTATCTCAAATTAATCACCAAAAACCCCAGAACTGGAGCCATGACTCAAGTGTTAAAATGCTAAACTTGAGTAAAAAAAATTCAGGGGCAGAGTCCAGGCCCTGAGTTCAAGCCCTAGAACAGGCACCGAAAAAGGCTCCCTGTTTTGACATGTAATTCCTACATTCTAATTTACAGTCATGCATATTTTCTATTTTCCTTGTTTGACTGTCTATTTATGAAACATAATTAGGATCTAGTAAGCTATAAATAAAGTAGAGCTATTCATGTGGTAGATTCTTTTCTGTGACTGATTACCCTTGGCACAAACTGTACAGTGGCATGATCTTCTTAAAAACAGAATAATGATCTTTCCAACTGGCAAACTTGCATAATTAAAGGCATCAGCAGTGCATAGAATTAGCACTTCATGTTTTTTTCCACAGGTTTGGACAGCATCCTTCATTAGCTTGACAGATGGAATTTTTTTAAGTTCTTCATTTTGTTCTCATGTCTATAGCTACACAGTCCCTTTCGAGGACCCCATGGAAGATAAAGAGTCATGGGCCCAGGATAATTGTCTGTAGGCATGATCTGTTAGCTTGCTTTATTATTTATCACCAGAAACTCTTACCTATGTGCCATTAAAGACCAATCTGCCCAATCTGACATAGGAGAGAACTAGTAACAGAGCACACAAGCATTGGCATTCTCTAGCTGGAAATTGAAAAGATGACATCTTTGCTTGGTGGAAAAATTTTCCGAGAACCTCTATGCACTTAGTTCTAGGAGTTACTACCGCAATTATAGATGGTGTGTGCTTGCATATGCACATTCTAGCTTTAGTTATCCCTTTAATAATAACTACTAGAGTTCTTAACATGTCACAGACTCTGTCCTCTCATGTTAAAGCTGAATAAACTTAAGAGCTAAAGTCAATTGCTTAGTAACAGAATCATATATAGAACAACCTATATAAGTAGATACATGTAGCTTATTAGTAGGCAGAATGATTTATTTTGTTTTCAGATATGTAAGAAAGTCCATAAGGAAGATAGAGCAGAAAAATAATCTATTATTTAACTGTAGGTAGAAGCAAAAGCAATATTCAAATCAGAGGGATAGGTTCTAAAACTATCTGCTATTAGACATTTATCCGTGGAATGGTATGATAATATGGTGATTTTTTTTGGTCAGTTGTGGGGCCTGAATTCTGGGCCTGTCAAGGTCCCTCAGTTATTCAGCTCAAGGCTAACGCTCTGGGAGCCCTGAGTCCTAATAGCCTGCAAGTCTTAACACTGTACTTCCTTAGTGATGGGATAGGAATTTCAGCCTTACTGGACTTAGCATTGATTTCTATGTCCTTTCCTAGCACCTGGCCAAAATTATGATACATAGTTACGGAATGAAAATGTAATGCCATCTTAAGAAAGTCATTTAGGGCTCTGGGAATGTGACTTCATGGTACAGTGATTGCCTAGCATGCATGAAACTCTAGGTTAAATTCTTCAATACCACATAAACAGAAAAAGAAACACTGGAAGTGCTGCTGTGCCTCAAGTGGTAGAGTGCTAGCCTTGAGCAAAAAAAAAAAAGAATGCTCAGGATAATTCCCTAGCCCCAGGGACTAGTTTAAGCCCCAGGACTGGCAAAAATAAATAAATAAATAAAACAAAGACAACATTTAGTTAGTAAATGCAAAATAAATAACCCATACTTGGAATATATAATTGCTCCTTTCATACTGATACCTGACAATAGTCTCTAATTCATGTACTTTACCTATATTAGGATACTGTGTTGAAAAAAAAAGATTTGTTCATTAGGTCACAGCAATTAATGCCAGGAATGTGGTTAGATGTCAGGTGAAGATTAATTCTGGAAATTCAAAGATTCCAGGCTTTGAGTGATCACTGCTAATCACAATCAAAAGGGTAGTCTAAGTGAGATTTGGAAATCTTTTTGGTCAGTCATGGCACCAAAAAGGCAAAGGCTAATTAGCAGTTGTGACAGAAGAGAACGAATAACTCCAGATGGAAGGAATAAATGATAGTAACTAAGGTATAGCAGAAAACTGTTCTAAGGAACCATTTTTGGTTATTGAAGAACTAATTATCAACTAGGCTTATTCCTCATTGCCTTTAATATTCTAAATCTCTTAGGCTAATTCTTAATCTCTGTATGATATCTGTCTCTCCTTCTATATTGTTCTTTCAAGGAATCATTATTAAAGAGATCGGATCCAATGAAGATTGAATCAGAGACCCTGCAGGTGCATCTGAAAATGTTCATATCCTATGTCAAGTGTTAGAACATCTTTGAATCTAGTACATAAACAGTCTGAGCAGTCAGTCTAGTGGATATCATTGGAGAAATTCAGAAGGTCACATTTTTTCCAGCAAATCTTATCCCTTATAATAAATGACAGCATGCTGTGTCAGCCTCCTATTAATATGACAAAGTACTTTATAAAATCAACTTAAAAGAAGAAAAGATTAATCTTGGCTTCTGATTTTATACATTTCAGTTTATGTTTCTTATCCTCATTGCTTTGGATTGGTGGTGGCACTGTACCCCATGTCAGGAACATTAGATGGAGCATGTGTTCATAGAAGCCCGCAAGTAAAGAAGAGGAGGAATAGGAGTGGGAGAGGAAGAAAGAGGAGGAGGGGAAGAGGGAGAGGAAGAGTGAGAGGGAGAAGAAAAAATAGAAGGAGACAGAGAAGAAAAAGAAGGAAGAGGAGGAAAGGACTTTGATCTTAATGTCCTCTTTGATCACAATTTCTCAGTGACCAAATCTCTACAACTGTACCCACTTGAAAAGGTTCACCACCTCTTTATGGCAACATAGTGAAAGCTAATTATTAATCCCAATCCTTTATGATTTCAGATTTAATTTCTAGAGTGGTGGGTAAATATTTCTATACAATTGTGATAACTTCTATTCCTAAATATTTACTTGAATTAATCAGAGGAACTATTTGCCTTGGAGTTGGTTTGGTTATACAATTGTTGGAGAGATGAATGACATATTTAGAATGCAAATACACTTTATTTAATAGATAAAGAAGCTTCAAGAGATGTCATTTTGTGATTTTCAAAAATGACTATTTCGATGGAGTTCCAGGAAGATGGTGGAGGAGAAGCTGGAGGCTAAACAAGCTCTTGCATAGAAAGCAGTTTTAGTGTTCCAGTGAACAGTCCTAAAGCAAAAGAATCACACCAAGTGTGCCATCACAGTGCAGAGAGTTAGGCCAGAGAGGGAAAATCCAGGCAAGGAGACAGATATGAGCACTTGCCAGCTGCCACAGCTGTGGTGGCTGTGGCCATAGCCGCCATACCTGCAACACAGGTAATCAAAGCCAGAGGCTGCCCCTCCCTACATCAGCCTTGACAATCAATTGAAATTCAGTAAACATAAACCCTGAGAATGGCTCCAGGTTGGGCTCTGTGAGTTTCTCAGAAGCTAGCTCCTTAGGGAAAAGCAGCTGTTTGCTGAAAGGCCTCAACTCTACCCAGAACCTAGCCTCATCACAACATCTCCAAACTAGAGGAAACAGCCATCTTCCTCTTTTGTGATACTCAAAGCAGATCTCCCTCCCATTGACCTATCTTGGGAGGAGGATCACAAAATCCTGGGTAAAGCAGAGCATTTTTCTGCCTGCTCAAACAAACTGACTTACGAAACCAACCAAGCCACAGGAAAATCAAACACCACAAGCAGACCAGAGACTCCAACAAGAGACTGGTTATGGACACAAGGGAGATACAGGATCTTCCCATCTCCCCTCCCCCCCAAAAAAATCAAAGAACTCTTTTTTTGCACCTTTTATTAAAAAAATTTTTTCTAAAACTTTTTTTTAATTTTTAATTTTTAACTTTAAAAAAATTTTGTTTTCTATTAACTTTTTTGTCTTCCTCTAATAATTTTTATTTTAGGGGTATATGTGTGTATACTTTTTTTCCCTTTTCCTTTTTTCTCTTTTTTAATTTTTTTGTTTAGTTCCACTCACCATTTGATCCTTTTTTTCTTTCCTTCTCGTTCTTTTCACTTTTTCTTTTCTCTCATTCTTCTTTGCATGACTTAATTGCTGTTCTGCTCATCCTCAGATATACCTGTAGTCGATTATTAGACCTTAGCCCCATTGTGTACACACTTAATCCAGAAATGTATTACTCAATTTAAAACCTCTTAGACTTAAATTCCTTAATAGCAGTACTACCTCTTTATGCCTATATAATATTTTAAGCATTTTTATTTTTAAGTTTTTCACGTCTCCTTTCTATCCCTCCCCTTCTCTTATTTTATCAACGTTCTTCTCTGCATATTACGTTTTCATTTTTGCATAATTTTTAAGTGTTGCACTTTTTAATTTTTAATTTTTGTTTTTCCATTTTTTCTTCTTTTTTTCTTTCTCTTTCTTCTTTTTTTCTCTCTCTACTATCATTCTATCCAACCTATTTCCCGCTTTGAGATTAGGATTTAGTTACCTCTCCTTCTGCCTTTCCGCATCCCTCTATGCCTATTTTCACCTACATCTCTCCCTAAACCTAATAATTTCTGTTTGCCAAATTCTTCTTTGTGGTTCGTAGCCCATTAATACATAGTTGTTTGATGTTGAATAGATATATCTATTGAACTAGATTGTATCTGCAGACTTTTGACTGTGCAACTACAGACTTTGGTTGATGCTTGCCTTAAAATACTGTGCTAACACAAAACTGGTGTTACTTTCATCTCAAATGGGCAGAGCAATCTGGAAAAACACAAGAAAAATGGCAAGTCCGGGTATCTCAACTCCTACTCATAATCAGGGGACAGAACAGATAATGAATAATCCAGAGGAGAGTTCCCAAAAAGCTCTACAAACACTACTGGTAAACATGGTAAATGAAAAGATTGAAAACCTGCAAAGGACTCTGTATGAGCATGATAGGGAGAGAGAGGAGGCAAAACAAACTTTAAATGCAGGAATATCATGAGCGTGAAGAAGCTACTCAGAGATTGATACAGGAATTGCATGAGCAACTTGAGAACACTCAAAGAGAAAGCCAGGAATGACATGAGCAGGTTGAGAACACCCAAAGAGAACTACAGGAACTGCGTGAACATGAGGAAGCTAATCAGAGAGTAATACAGGAATTCAGAGAGCAGGATGAGAATACAGAAAGATCACTAAAGGGATTCATGGAATCCATAAACACAGAGCTGAAAGAAGTCAGGGAGACCACAAAGGGAATGCTGAATGGAACCCAACAGAAGGAATGGGAGTCCAAGGAAACCATAACCAATCAACTAAGTGATTTGAGAATAAACACTGAACACCAAATTAAGGAAGAAAAGAAGTTCATACAAAATCTAAAACAAAGCTCCAACAAAGAATTTGAAGCCATGAAAGCCGACCAAGTAGAAGGAAAAGAAATAAAAAACAAAGTAGAAAGTCTTGATAGTAGGTTAGACCATGCAGAAGATCAAATCCCAGGGATTGAAGACAGCCTAGCTATTATAGAGAAAGAACATACAACCATCCAAGACAAATCCAAGAAATATGATAGATCTATTCAACACTTGGAAGACACCATCAGAAGGCATAATCTGAGGATAATGGTTGTAGAGGAGCACCTAGAGACAGAAGTTAATGGTATAGGAAATTTGTTTAACAGGATCCTATCAGAGAACTTCCCAAACATGCAAAAAGATAGGCCTATTCAGATACAAGAATCTTATAGAACTCCAAATAGACCAGACCAGAATAGGACATACCACTGCCCCATTATAATCCACACAGGATCAATTCAGACCAAGGAAAAGATCCTTAAAGCTGTCAAGGACAAAGTATCACTCACCTATAAAGGGAAACCAATTAAAATCACCTCAGATTTCTCAGCAGAGACAATCAAAGCAAGAAGAGCCTGGAATGATGTATGCCATGCCCTAAAGACAAACAACTATCAACCAAGAATTCTGTATCCAGCTAAACTCTCCTTCATAACCTCAGGTCAAACAAAAACCTTCCATAGCAAAGAAAAACTGAAACAATATATCTCCACCAAACCAGCCCTACAAAAGATTCTTAAAGATGTCCTACACATAGAAAACCAACAAGACCACAATGAAGGCCAAGAAACCTCACCCAAACTGAGAATCCAAGAACCATAGGAAGAACCCAGTTTTCACAGCCCCCAAGAAGGTGGATAACATGGCAGGAACTCCCAAATACTTCTCAGTCCTATCTCCCAACATTAATGGACTTAAGTCTCCAATTAAGCGACATAGACTGTCTAGTTGGATTAAAAAGCAAGATCCTTCTATCTGCTGCCTTCAGGAATCACATCTTGCCCATAAAAACAAACACATTTTCAATGTGAAAGGCTGGAACAAAATCTACCAAGCAAATGGCCCCCATAAACAGGCGGGAGTTGCAATCCTAATATCAGATAAAATAGACTTCAAATTAAAATTAGTGAGAAGAGATAAAGAAGGTCGCTACATGCTAATTAAGGGATCTCTCCTTCAGGAGCATATTACAATCCTAAATATCTATTCGCCAAAAAAACAGAGCACCCAAATTTAACTAAGAAACACTACTATAACTCAAATCCCACACAGATCCAAAGACATTAAGTGTTGGGGATTTTAACACACCACTTTCCCCACTAGATAGATCAACTCTACAAAAACAGAAATTGCAGACCTAAACAACTGCATAGATAAACTAGATTTAACAGACATCTACCGAATATTTCACCCCGCAGCATCACAATACACGTTTTTGTCAGCAGCACATGGAACATTTTCCAAAATAGACAACTATTAGGCCACAGAGCAAACTGGTCCAAATTCAGAAACATTGAAGTTATACCTTGAACTGTCTCAGACCACAAGGGAACAAAATTAGAACTCAGCACCAAAATCCACCAAAGAAAATCCTGTAACACATGGAGGCTTAAAAACACACTGCTGGAGGAGGGGGGACCAAGATGGCGACGGGGCAGTAGGGAAACGCCACAGCTCTCTCCAACCAAAAAGAGAGTTCGAGTTCCAACATTTAATCTCCCCAAGAGACCGACAACAACAAAAAGACGAACACTCAGAGAAAAACCAGAGGTGGAAAATAACAAAAAAAGAAAGAGAGGAAAAGAAGAATTTCAGAACAGAGAAGAGAGAAGACCCCTCCCCCAACCTTTACTGGCCGCGCGGCAGTGCGCCAAGCCGCCGGCCAGCCGGCCCGGCAGGGGCTGCCGGAGCCACAGAGACACAGGGGGCTGCTTGCAGATCACCAGGTACCGGATTGCAGAACAGCGGATCGCCAGGAACAGAGAAACCTACCAGCCGGGAGTCTCCACGAGGATCCCACCCCCACCCCTCACTCTCCACCGGAGCGGAGAGGCTCCATCCCGCCAAAGCCGCCCGGCACCAGCAGCACGACAAAGGGACCTGTCCGCAGACCACCCGCCCAATCGCGATCGCAACGACCCGGCGGGGGGCCGCCCAACCCAGCCCGCAACTACCCCAACTGAACTCGGATTGCAACAACAACTAACGACCTACAGGGTGAGTACCCAACAGGGGACAGTGAATCCATCAAGGGAGACCAGAGCTGGAGGGAATCCCCAGACCCTGACCTAGACTCCCTACCCCAACACCCAGACCACAGGACCCACTAAAACTGGGAACTGTTCGAGAGCTCCACCAGCCGGTGGAGCACACTCTGCTGGCCAGGCCAGAGCAAGAGCACCCCTGGAAGGGAGCTTAAATGCCCAAGCCAGGAACAGCGCCCCTGGGTCAAGACTACCAACAGTAGAAGAAATTTGAACTGTGTCCTCCAGGCTGCATAACCTAGGTGGTATACACGTTAGCACAGGCCTAACGAGCGCGCTCCAGGCTGGGGCCGGAACCAGGCCCGGGGACCGGCGCCTGAACAAAGCAAAAAGGGTCAGAAGTGGGGCTGTGGCTCAAATGGTAGGGTGCCAGCCTTGAGCTGAAGAGCTGAGGGACAGCACCCAAACCTAGAGTTCAAGCCCACAACCAGCCCAAAACAAACAAACAAAAACACATCAGGAGCCCATAGCAGACTCCAGTATTTGGGAGAGTACATCCAGAGCATCTGATCTTCGCAAGAGCACCCGCAGGAGCAAACACAAGCAGTCTAGGCTGCTCAACCCTTCCAAAGGCGGGAATTGCTACAGCAGAGAGCTGAGAATCCTAAGTAAGTCAGAATAGCAGCTGGAAATAGGCTCCCAACAGAATCCAGATCAGGCACAGACTCTCTCTACCAATACAGAATCAGCAACCAAGCAAAGACAAACACACCCAAACAAGATTGAAGAGCAGTCTCCTGAACCCCCATGTGAAAATCACAGAGAAAAATCACAAGGTTTACCACCACCCAGGACAGCAAGCTCACCTCAAAAGCCAGCAGCCATGTAGGAGAGAGCCCCAGTGGGAGCAAAGCAGGAATGGAAGACAAAAGCTACATCCAAGGGTTGCTGGAGGCAATGACTCAAGAAATAAAGTGAGAAATTGATCAGAAATTGAAAGAGCACAAGGATGAACTATCAAAAGAGATACAGGATATCAAACAAAAGTTGGATGCAAAAATAGAAGCTGCACAAACCTCAGTAAGAAATGAGATAAATGCCAAATTAGAGGTAATGCATAACTCATTGAGAGGTGAGATCAGTACTCTGAGAACCAACATTGAATCCATAAAGGGATCCATTTCCTCCATGCAAACCACAATAGAAGCCACGGTCAACAGAGTGAATGAAATGGAAGGTAGAGTGTCAGATACAGAAGACAGAATACACCAACTGGACCAAAAAGTGACAGATATGGAAAAATCACTCAAATTAAGCCAAAGGGAAATTCAAGAGCAAGCAGATAATGCCAAGAAATTTAACCTTCGCATAATCGGAGTGGACGAAGGTGAGGAATTCCAGAGCAAGGGAATGCAACACCTATTTAACAAGATAGTCAATGAAAATTTTCCCCACCTCAAAAACGACCATCTTAACTACATCACAAAAGCTTATCGAACACCCAACAAGCAAGATCCCAGCAGAAACACTTCTAGACACATTATAGTAAAAATGATAGATCTGAATAATAAGGAAACAATCCTGCATGCAGCAAAAATGAAGAAGGAGCTATACTACAACGGGAAAAAAAATAGAATCACTGCAGATCTCTCCACACAAACAATGAATGCAAGAAAAGCCTGGGAAAGCACCATACGAGCCCTGAGAGCCAATAACTGCCAACCCAGACTAATATACCCGGCAAAGCTAGCATTCACATTCGATGGAGAACTGAAAACTTTTAATAGCAAAGAAAAACTAAATGAATACATAAACATTAAGCCAGCATTACAAAGAATTCTAAGAGGGAGGACACAACCTGAAGAAAGCAGCCAGGAACTGGGACCTGCCCCAAACAGGCGTTACTCAAAGTCTAACTGAGCAAGCACAGGAAGAAAGGAAAGAAGAAAAACTTAGGAAAACGGAATGGCAGGGACAACAATGCATCTCTCTATACTTTCTCTTAATATAAATGGGCTGAATTCGCCAATTAAAAGAAAACGAACTGAGGACTGGATCAGAAAACAAGACCGATCCATCTGTTGCCTTCAGGAGACCCACCTCTCAGCCAAACATACAAACAAACTCAGAGTGAAGGGGTGGAAAAGGATCTACCAATCAAATGCCCCCAGTAAGAAAGCAGGTGTAGCTATCCTGATATCTGACAAAATAAACTTTTCATTAAAATCAGTACAGAAAGACAAGGACGGACACTACATATTAATAAAGGGAACAATCCAAGAGGAGGATATAACCATCATCAACTTATATGCCCCAAATATTGGTGCACCCAGATATGTCAAATAAATGCTCTCAAACTTACAGAATAAAATAGATCCCAATACAATAATACTAGGAGACTTTAACACACCACTCTCACCAAAGGACAGGTCTACCAACCAGAGGATTGGCAAAGAAGCTACCGAATTAAGTGAGGCCATACTTCAAGCGGAATTAACTGACATCTACCGAGTATTTCACCCTAAAACAACACAGTACACATTCTTCTCAGCAGCTCATGGAACTTTCTCCAAAATAGACCGTATCATAGTTCATGCAAGGAACTTAAGCAAATACAAAGGGATCGACATAATCCCCTGTATCCTATCTGACCACAGTGGAATCAAGCTAGCTCTCAATAACAAAGCATACTGCAGAAATTTCTCTAATACATGGAAATTGAACAGCACACTCCTTAACAAGGCCTGGGTAACAGAAGAGATCAGAGAAGAAATAAAGTATTTCCTACAACTCAATGAAAATGAAAACACCTCACAAAGAAACTTGTGGGACACAGCAAAAGCAGTCCTGAGGGGCAAATTTATTGCCCTCAGTGCCCACATCAAGAGAATGGAGACAGACCAAGTAAATAATCTCATGTTGCAACTAAAACAGCTAGAAAAACAAGAAAAAATGGGACCTAAAGCTACTAGACGAAGCCAGATAACCAAATTGAGAGCAGAGATTAACCAATCAGAAAATTAGAAAACCATAACCAAAATAAACCAAACAAAAAGCTGATTCTTTGAAAAAATAAACAAAATTGATGGCCCGTTGGCAAGATTAATTAAAAAAAGAAGAGAGGAAACCCATATTAATAGGATTAGGGATGCCACGGGAAACATCACAACACGTACCCAAGATATCCAAACAATTCTAACAGACTACTTTCAAAAGCTATACTCTCTAAAGGAAGAAAATCTGGCAGAAATGGATGCATTTTTAGAGAAATACAAGTTGCCCAAACTGAGCAAAGAAGAAGTTAACCAATTAAATAAGCCAATATCCTATAATGAGATACAGGAAGCTATCAAAAGTCTTCCAACAAAAAAAAGCCCAGGACCAGATGGATTCACAGCAGAATTCTATAAGACCTTTAAAGAAGAACTAATACCCATACTCCTCAAGCTCTTCAGAGAAACAGAGAAGGAGGGAGCTATCCCAAACTCATTCTACAAAGCCAATATCACACTCATCCCCAAACCAGGCAAAGACCCAACCAAAAAGGAGAATTACAGGCCAATTTCCTTGATGAACACAGATGCAAAGATCCTTAACAAGATTCTAGCTAACAGAATCCAGAAACACATAAAAAAAATAATACACTATGACCAGGTAGGCTTCATCCCAGAGACACAGGGATGGTTTAACATACGTAAGTCAATAAATGTAATCCAACATATCAACAGAGCCAAGGTCAAGAATCACATGATTATCGCCACAGATGCAGAAAAGGCCTTTGATAAAATTCAACATTCATTCATGCTAAAAGCCCTGGAGAAAATAGGAATAGAAGGAACATTTCTAAAAACAATAAAAGCCATTTATGACAGACCAATAGCCAATATTATATTTAATGGGGAAAAGCTACAACCAATTCTCCTAAAATCAGGAACAAGACAAGGATGCCCACTGTCTCCACTCCTCTTCAATATAGTCCTAGAACCCTTAGCCAGGGCAATAAGGCAAGAAAAAGACATTAAAGGGATCTGCATAAGGAAAGAAGAAGTTAAACTATCCCTTTTTGCAGACGACATGATACTATACCTCCACGATCCCAAAAACTCCATCCCCAAACTCTTAGAAATCATAAAGCACTTCGGCAAAATAGCAGGATACAAAATAAACCCACAAAAATCAGTTGCCTTCCTATACACTGATAACGCACAGGAAGAGAGGGAAATAAAGGGAGCAACCCCATTCACAATAACCTCCCCAAAAATAAAATATTTAGGAATTAACCTAACCAAAGATGTAAAAGAACTATTTAATGAGAACTATATAAAGTTAAAGAAAGAAATTGCAGAAGACACTAGGAAATGGAAAGACCTCCCATGCTCCTGGATAGGCCGACTTAATATAGTAAAGATGTAATACTTCCAAAACTAATATACAAATTCAATGCAATTCCTATTAAAATCCCAATGACATACATCCCTGAAATACAGAAAACAGTCCAAAAATTCATATGGAACAACAAAAGACCTAGAATAGCCAAAACAATTCTAGGGGATGAAGACAATATGGGAGGGCTATCCATGCCGAACTTCAAACTCTACTACAGAGCTATAATAACAAAGACAGCATGGTACTGGCACAAAAACAGACCCGAAGACCAATGGAACAGAATAGAGGATCCAGAAATAAATCCACAGGCCTACAGCCAGCTGATATTCAACAAAGGAGCCAAAGACATACAATGGAAGAAACACAGCCTCTTCAACCGCTGGTGCTGGGAAAACTGGGCAGCCACATGCAGAAAACTAAAAGTGGACCCCAGCCTATCACCATGCACCAACATCAACTCAAAATGGATTAAAGACCTTAACATTAAACCTGAATCTCTGAAACTACTGCAGGACAGAGTAGGAGAGACACTTGAACTAATAGGCACAGGAAGGAACTTCCTGAACAGAGTCCCAGGGTCACAACAAGTTGGAGAGAGACTCGACAAATGGGACCACCTTAAAATAAAAAGCTTCTGCACAGCTAAATCTATCACAACTGAGCTAGAAAGACAACCAACTAATTGGGAAAAAATATTTACCAGCAATATATCAGACAAGGGGTTAACATCCTGTATATACAGGGAACTCAAGAAACTAATCCCTCCCAAACCTAACAAACCAATTACTAAATGGGCAAGGGAACTAAAGAGGGACTTCTCAAATGAAGAAATAAAAATGGCAAAGAAACACATGAGGAAATGTTCATCATCCCTGGTGGTGAAGGAAATGCAAATAAAGACAACCCTGAGATACCACCTTACCCCAGTCAGAATGTCCCACATCCACAAATCAGCCAACGACAAATGCTGGAGGGGATGTGGAGAAAGAGGAATCCTATTACACAGCTGGTGGGAATGTACACTTATACAACCACTTTGGAAAGCAGTCTGGAGGGTCCTTAGAAAGCTAAAGATTGACCTCCCTTACGACCCAGTCATACCACTTCTAGGCATCTACCCTGAACAACAGGAACCAATATACAAGGACACGTGCACCTCCATGTTTATTGCAGCACTGTTTGCAATAGCTAGGATATGGAAACAACCTAGGTGCCCCACCACAGATGAATGGATCCAAAAATCGTGGTATCTATACACAATGGAATATTATGCAGCCATTAGAAATGACAAAATAATGGCATTTGCAGGGAAATGGATGGAGCTAGAAGGAATCATGTTGAGCGAGGTAAGCCAAGAACGAAGAGACAAACGGTACATGGTCTCCCTGATAAGTGGATGCTAAATCCAAAAGGTTAGGTGAAACGACAAAACTAACAGGAGTTAAGAAACAAAGAACTCCCACTCATCTGGTTGAACCACTACTAAATATCCCCATGCTGCTGATCACATATATGGTATATAACATGTGAACACCGTTATATATTACAGACTGTGATAGACAATTTGCTCCAGGAAAGTTAGAATGAACTTGTGACTTTAAATAAGCATCATTATTCCACAATACTGTGAATTTCCAGAAATTATGTAATCACTTAATCACAATCAAAAAAAAAAAAAAAGAACCTCGGGGAAGGGAGGGAGGGAGAGGATGGTAGGGGGAAAGCAATGGAGGGGGTAACAATGTTCAAGAGGACGTATACGCATTACCTTACTCATGTAACTGTAACCCTCTGTATAGTATCTTTACAATAAAAAAAAAAAAGCTTACTAAACGATCAGCCCTTTAAAGAACAGTACTATTTTTAAGACACTCTAGATAATTCAAGTCCTTCATCCCCCCACAACCATTACTACCAGTCACAAATCATTGCCAAGTGAATTTCCAGTTCTTTTTGATGTTTCAAATGGCTTAGGAGTAACATCAACAATAATTCAAGTTGTTGAGAATATTTAATTTAGAATACGCAAACAAATCAAATTCAACTCCATAGTGTAACCTTTAGGAAAAATGAATTAAGGAATATGGCATATCCTTTGTAATTTAATATTAGACATGATGGCAAAATGCTGGAAACAGACTCTGCAAGAAGGAAACAGAAGTCTTTGATAAGATATATTAAAGATTACCTAGAGACAAGTAATTTTATCTACATTTTCTATTATATGACAACATATTTTTGTCTGCTAATCAGAGACTCAAAAAGATTTTTAATTATTATATGAAAAATGAATCATCATGAATGAATGAAATCAGGGAGTAAATGGCTCAGGAGCTGGATGGTTCTTTTATATATTCTCATTATTTTGAATGATCTGGTATTTTTGTATGTGTGGAATTACGAATGTATTTTATATCTGGGCAGGAAAGTTTGATTATTAGATCATTGTCTGATACTCAATGTCAGGAACCTAACCTGAGTCAGAGTGGTAAATATGTGTGTGTGTGTGTGTGTGTGTGTGTGTGTGTGTAAGCGCACAAGCGCGCGCATGTATGCCTGCAAATCTGTATTTAGAAGGAAGAATCTTATTTCTCTCAAGGTATATACTTAATTGTATTAGTTATACTACATTAATGACAGCAGATAAAGGTAATTAACATTTTGTGCCATATGTTTATGTTTCTATGATTGCATGAACAAACTAAAAAGTTATGTTTGGGGTATGATTTTTGTGGAAGGTCAGCAGAAAATATAAACATTTGGAATCTTGAGAAAGATACCAATGGCAATCATTTCACTGTAGATCAGTTTTAGACAACACTTGCAAGGATATATAATCATATTTCAAAGTGCAACATTGGTTTATTTTCAAAAGCTACACTATTCTATAACTTTGTAGGAAAACAAGTTAAATTATGGAAACATAAAAGTAATGTGATTATTTATTGCATACAGTTTTACACTTTAGTTTTGTCAAATCAAAATACCATTTATTTCTACTGTATAGGAAGGAAAACCCTAAATATTAGAGTTTGTGCCATATTTGACATTGGGAAGGTCTGTCTGTATCAATGTTTATTTCTTTTGTTTCTGCTTTCCTATTCATAGCTCTGTTTCTCATAGTATTCTAAGGACTTTTTCTTTCTCCCAATTTGGGCTTGAACATACCTCATGTTCTCAGTTTGTTTGTTAACAATAATCAGTCTACCATTTGAACCATGTCTCCAGCCCAGAAATTTTTATAGTTAATTGGATAGTAACTCATGAATTTTCCTACTAGCCTGAAAAGCATTATCCCCCATGTCTCATCCTTCTTAATAACTAGCATTGTAGAGATGAGTCATGGACCCCAAGAGTCAATGACTTTTCATGTCTTATAGATTCCACATTTGTTATTAATTGTAATAATACACTACCACAGATTGGGTAGCATTAACACTGTAAATACATTGCCTCTGAGTTGGTGGAACTAAAACTCCAAGATCAGAGTTGGCTTCTTCTGTGTCCTCTTTCCTTGGAATATTCAAGGCCTTCTGCTTCTCTTGGAGGAGACTTCAACTTAAATGCTACCTTTGAGATTCTGTTTCCAAATGCAGTCACTTTCTAAGACAATGGATTTTTTATCTTTAGTGTGATTTCAGTGGGACAGTATCCAACACATAACATATTAGTTAACAGATAGGAGAAAAGCTCTGATAAGAAATTATTTGGTTTGGGCATGGAAGTTATGGTATATTTTTTTTTAAATACCAAAAGAGGTAAAGGTTTTATTAGAGCTTGTAAAAAGAGTGTGAAATCTTGACCTTAGACATGCCAAATTCTTGCCCTGTCACACACTTAAATGCCTAGCAGTACTGGAAGATTGAACCCAAAACTCTATACTTGTGAAACAGCATCTCTACTACTGCCATAACAGCAGAATGTAATTTGATTGCTTATTTTGAGGTAGTATCACTATGACTGGGCCTGCTTGAACAAGCAAAACACATTGCACCCAGCAAATGGTTAGAGTTTCTGAAACTTCTTTTTTTGTCTGGGCTTGCCTGGAACTGGAATTCTCTAATCTATGTTTTCCAAGCGATAATATTACAGGTTTGAGCCACTTTATCCAGTAAAAATATACAATTTCAAAATATCTTGATATTGCCTCTATTTGTGCTTAACATATATAGCTAACCTTCATTTTCTCCCTCTTTTGTTTAGTACTCTGAGTTGAAAACATTGGCTTTCTTGATATACTTGGCTTCGTTTTCAATGGAATCCTATCACAATGAAAAAAAGTCCTAGAAGTTTATGTTAAAAATCATGGAAAAGAAGGTTTCGGGTTGAAAAAAAAAAACACTGATCCTTAAGTTATAAATGCAGTATATTTACAGGGTTAGTCAATGCTTTCTGAAGTATGAGAAGAGAAGGAAGGCAGATATGTGAACAATGTCATGTCTCTGTAGAAATTCTGGAGTTGTCACTTCATGTTATCTTCCTTCCTTAAAGCTTGCTTTATTAAAAGCCTCTGGGTGTATATTGGTTGGACTGATTGGTAACCTTACCTAGGAAATGAAGCTGATTTTAGAAGGCAGATTGTGTGGTAAATAAAGGAATGATGAGAATGAGCACAGATATTGTCACAGAATGAGCTGACCAGTTTCAGCTTCCGAACAGAATAACAAAGCAAAGTTTCAAGTCTAATTATCCACATTGGAATATATCTAGAGAGAGAGAATATAGAATCTATACAGAATATATAGATATAGATAGATATGTAGATAGATAGATAGATAGATACATATACATATACATATACATATACATACATACATGAAAAAAGTAAATCTCCAGTAGAATATAGAGAAACTTGGCATGACAAATATTAAACTATATCAAACTGATTACAGGAAAGGTATAGTAAATATCAATAGTTTAGCATAGATTTTGCATACATTTTGTAAAGGCTGAACATTCTTTCTTTATTATAAACTTTACAAATATCCTTATTATGTTTTAAGTTTTTTTTTTCTGTGAAAATACCATAAAGAGGGGTTACAATTACATGGGCAAGGTAATGAGTATATTTCTTATCAAACATTGTTGCCTCCTCCTTTGTTTCCCCTTACCATCCCTACCTATCTCCCCTACCCCGCTCCCCACTCCCGTGCCAAAGTTGTAAAGTTCGTTTTTCTACATAACATCTTGTACATCTCACTGTTGCAATAGGTCCATCTGTATCCCTATTTAAACAATTTGTTTGTTCCCTTTCCCCCCCACACACACAAATTATACCATCATCAAATACAATGGAAACAGGGTTACTTTTTACATATTGTAGTAAAAGCATCTACACAATGCTGGAAATTGGAATTACACAAAATATGCAACATGGTTAGGCACTGGTAGTTCAAGGATGTAATCTTAACTAGTTAAGAGATTGAGATCCGAAGATCACAGTTCAAAGCCAGCCTGAGTAGGAAACTTCATTAGATTCTCATCTCCAACTAACCACCAGGGGAAATGGAGTTCAGTTCAGATTGTGTGTCGAGCTCTGGCCTAGAACACAAAAGCACCATCCAGGTCCTGAGTTTAAGCCCTAGGACTAACAGAAACAAAAACACAAAATACAATATGGAGTTAGATATTTTATAATGAAGCACATTTTAATAAATTCTACATTGTTAGAAAGACTAGACTTCTGTGTTAGCTTTATAACCTACCATAATAAGTGATATTGTCCATTTATTAAGCAGCTTACTCAGATTTACAAGTTCGAAGGTTTCAGGGTATGTTCAGTTGGTTTTATTGCTTTGGTGGCCTGTGACAAGACAATGTGAAGGTGGAGAGTATGTCAAAGAGAAAAGTTTTTGACTTAGAATGATTAAAAATAAAAGAAGAAAGAAGATGAAAGTCTATGTTCTCATGGGTTTCACTCTGAAGAACTTAATCTCCAATGGAAATATTCAGGTATTCTCAGGAAATGGTAAATCATTTTTCTTTAACACAGGTCTTTCTGGGGCATTCTAAATTCAAATGGCAACATCTTCACCAATGATGATGACTTGTCCATGGGTGGAAGCAACTAGACATTACTATAAATTCAAGTCAGATCTCAGCAGACAATATTTTATGGAATTCCTATTAAAATATTTCCTTGCAGACTGACTGGGTCTTTATACTACACGTGTTTGTGTGTGTGTATGTGTGTATTTGAATAAATATATAGCAACTGTTGGCAATGAAGATGGATATGCATTTCTTTTATCAAAGAAACAAACTTATGAAGTGGTAGCTTTTATATATAAAACCTTAATAGTAACAATAAAATTAATATTATTACTATTATTATTTTTTGACGGCTATAGGGCTTGAACCCTGGGTCTGGGCATTGTCCCTCAGCTCTGCAGCTCAAGGCTACCACTCTACTACTTGAGCAACAGTGCCACTTCACATTTTCTGAACCTTTAGTTGGAGATAAGGGTCTCACAGATTTTCCTGCCCGGGCTGGCTTTGAACAGAGAACCTCAATTCTCAGCCTCCTTAGTAGCTAGGATTACAGGTGTGAGCCACTGGCACCCGGCAGTAAAGTTATTTTGAAAAAGAAAAAATCCCACAATTGTATACTTAAAAAAAATCACAATCTGGCAAGTGTATCTCTAATGTTGTTATGTCAAGTAACCATAGGCAGCAATCATTTTTAGATCTCACAATGTCCTGTCCAATGCCAGATAATATTTAATTAATTTACTTAAATTTTTCCATAACAAAGTTCATTATGAATGCCCAACAGCACAATTTTCTAGTGAGTATAAAGAATTCTTCAACATATTTATTTCAACAAACAGCATTTTGTGCTTAGTTGGTTTGTTTTTGTTTTTGTTTTTAGTTTTGCCAGCACTGGAGGCTTGAAATCAGGGCCTGGGCACTCTCCCTAAACTTCTCTTGCTCTAGGCTAGCACACTACCAATTGAGCCACAGCACCACTTCCAGTTTTTCTGCTTACATCATACTGAGGAATCAAATCAAGTGCATCATGCATGCTAGACCAGCATTCTACCACTAACCACATTCCCAGTCATTGGGTCCTGGTATATTTCCCCTTCTAGATTAATAGAAACATTCCAGGTTCCGAACTTGAAGCTGATCTTTGCCATCCAACAACATCACATTCTTGTGAACAGCACTAGCTGGCCTCATGAGCATAGCAGCCAGCTGGAACTCAGCTATCTGATGGCCTTGGCCTCCAACAATTCAATCATTTCTGTGCACAGACTGAAAACTGTTATAGGAAATTTTGATTTATTCCATTCTATTCTCAGCTACTTGCCATTCTCAGCTTTGTATGTTTTAAATTCTGTTAAACATTTATTACTATTTCCTGCCATTCTCAAAAGTAACATATATATTTTACTTTAAAGTTCATTCAAACATGCAAAAATGTTAATGTAGTTGCTATCCACCAGTGGCTCATGTTTTAAAACCTAGCTACTTTAGAGGTCAAAAAGTGAGGATTCAGGTTTAAATCATCCCATGCAGAAAAATCTGAGATATTTCTCCTATTAAGAAACCAAAATCGAGGGGCTGGGAAGGTGGCTCAGTGGTAGAGCGCTTGCCTTGCATGCCTGAGTCCCTGGGTTCGATTCCTCAGCACCACATAAGCAAAAAGAAAAAAGCCAGAAGTGGCACTGTGGCTCAAGTGGTAGAGCACTAGCCTTGAGCTGAAGAGCTGAGGGACAGCGCCCAGGCCCTGAGTTCAGGCCCCACAACCGGACCCAAAAAAAAAAAAAGAAACCAAAATCGAGAAGTGGAGATGGTGGCTCAAGTGGTAGAGTGTCAGCTTTGAGCAAAAAGACTAAGCAAGAATAATACGTCGACTTCTAACTCTATTATTTACTCATGGAACACACACACACACACACACAGTCAACATTCTCCTAGACTCCCCTTCTTGAGCAGTATTCAATGCCATTAACTGAATGCAAGTTTTCTCCAAATTCTTATGATAGGGATTAAACTACATTTGTATTTATGATAATGTATTTTTTGTACTTTTTGTTTTGCAATTTTTTGTACTAATGTGAGAGAACAGTGTTTTGTGAAGACTAAACAGAAATCAGTGTGTTGGTAAATAGGTAGGTGACAAGTAGACTGAAAGATGCAGATAATACCACTTGAAATTTTATTTCTCCAAATTTAAATATATATACATATATGTGTATTTATAATTTCTGCCAAGATTTTATTTCCATTAACAATGATCTATTTGTTCCATTACATAAATTTAACATATTGTGTGCTTCATAGTAGATTAATATTTATAGAATTTCTTTCATTTGGAGACCAAGTTCTGCAGTGTAGACCAAGCTTTCCTCATCTCCTTATTCTCCTGAGTATGGCTGGCATTACTATGTGGTTGCATAGTACCATGTCCAGCTATATTATTTATATTTTGTCCAGTAGAATATTACTGTGAACAGCTTTAAGCCATATATCTTCATAAGTATGAATGCATTTCTTGCAGAAAAAAAATAATAAATAAAGATACTGAGTGAAGCCAATTATGGTAGGCATGCCTGAAATCTCAGCACCCAGGAGGATTGTATGTTTAATAGCAGCCTGAGCTACACAGAAAGTCCCTTTTAAAACAAAAAAACAACAACAACTGGTGAACTTGGAAGAGGGAAAGTATTATTAAGTGGGATGATAGGAACATACAAAATTTAGTGTGTGTGTGTGTGTGTGTGTGTGTGTGTGTGTGTGTGTGTGTGTGTGTGTGCACGCGCTTGTGTTGGTCCTAGGGCTTGAACTAAAGGTCTGGGCACTGTTCCTGAGGTTTATGCTCAAGTCTATCATTCTACCACTTGAACCAAACTCCACCTCAAGCTTTTTTAGAGCTCATTGGAGATGAGTCTGCTCCAGTTTCCTGTCCAGACTTAGAACCTTTTGTAAGTAAGATTACAGGAGTGAGTCTGTAGTAGTTGTTGTATTACTGTTAAGAAATATAGTAAACATCATGCCAGTTTATACTCCTTCCAGCAGTGTTTGAGTGTTGAACACACACCTAAAATAAAACCCGCTCCATGTTTGATGACACCCAGATCTCATAGTCCCATGAGATAAGTATTGTTATGCTCACTTTACCTGTGAAGAATTTGAGATCCAGAGAGTTTAGTTAATTTTGAGTCCCCAGCTAGTATACAGTGGAGCCTGTATTCAAGCCCAACTAGGTCTGTTTATTTCAGAAAACATAGAGTCATCATGTGTTCTAGTCAACATGTGTTCTAGCAAGTACTGCTCATTGCAAGTACAGTTCTGTGCCTGACAGATTACCTTTCTCTCTCTTTAACTGTTTGAACCCCCTTTCATAAGCTAGGGAAAGCACAAGTGATGAGAAGAGCCATTTTTTGGAGGGGAAATTGATGATGGGGTTTGAACTTGGTATCACATACATATTAGTCTGATCTTCCATTTGGGTTATGCCTCCAGCACTATATTTCTGTTTTTTCTTTTGTATTATTATTATCAAGGTGAGTTACACAGAGGTTACAGTCATATAAGTCAGGTCAGGATACATTTCTTTTTTGAAATGTCACTCCTTCCCTTGCTCTCTCAATTTTTCTCTCTCACTGGTTTGGTTTTATTAACTTCCTCTTCCTCCTCATCCTCCTCGTCCTCCTCCTCCTCCTCCTCCTCCTCCTCCTCCTCCTCCTTCTCCTCCTCCTCCTCCTTCTCCTCCTTCTTTTTTTATTGTTATTATTATTATTACTACTATCATTGTTGTTGTGCTGTAGAGGAGTTAGTTACATTTGTGTGGTAATGACTACATTTCTTTTGTCTTTGTTTTTATTTTACTCAGTAATGAGGCTTGAACCCAGTGCCTGGACACTGTCTCTGAGCTCTTTTGCTGAAGAATTGCACTCATATTGAGCCACAGCTCTACTTTCCTGAGTGCATTGCTTTTTGGACAATGTCACCTTTTCCCTTCATCTCTTCCAGTTTTCCAGTCCTTCCCCACAAACAAGTTGCACAGGTCATTTTAAATATAGTACCAATTGAATACCACTGTTGCACATGTTCAACCTTTGTCCCTCCTTTTCTAGAACCCCTTTAGCTTCTCAACGAGAAATAAATTCTAAAAATAAAAATGAAAGAAAATAAAAAAATATCATCTTGTTTCTTTTTCCTGTTCACTGGTTGTTTTGAGATAGGATGGGTTTGTGTGTGTGTGTGTGTGTGTGTGTGTGTGTGTGTGTATGTGTGTGTGTGTGTGTTTGAATACTGGGGCTTGAACTCAGGGAGCTGACCTTTAGCTTTTTTCCTCAAGGTTAACAGTCTACGACTTGAACCAAACTTCCACTTCTTCATTTTGAATGGTTAAGTGAAGATCAAAGTTTCACAGGTTTTTCCTACCTGGTCTAGCTTCAGTTCACTTTCCTCAGATCTCAGATTTCTAAATAGCTAGAGATACAGATGTGAGCCACTGGTGGTGCTTGGCTTACCTTATTTTTGTTAAGTAATTGAAATGTAAAAGAAAGTTGCAACCATAGTAAAAAAAAGAGAAATCAATCTAACTTTCCAAGCTTCATTAATTTTTAATATTTTGTCACATTAGATATGTGCAGAAAAACATTTTTGTAAATGCTCCTGAAATTTGGTTTTCATCTGGGTTTTTTCCTCATGATGAACTTCATTTTATATAGCTTTTTATCTACTAAATATTGATGAGAATATGTCCAGAGGGCATTAATGACCTTTTGTTGGCTTTCATAAGGAAATGGTGCAAACTAACACGTGATAAATTTGTGTGCAGGACCCCGATAATATATCCACATTCTTAGTCAGAAGTCAGTAGTGCCTGTTACAAATCATCTAGATCTGACAAAATCCTGACTCGGGCTTTGTTACCACCTTCTTGTATGACTCTCCGGTGACCATGACAGAGCCCTGCTGGGCCCTCTAAGGACACAGCCAAGGTCATGTCAGGCATGGCACCTACGGTGTGATGAGAGACTGGTGACTGCTTCCTATGATGAAATGACACAGGAAGTGTTAGGTTCTTAAGCTGTCATCAGTCCCGAGGGTTCTTCATTGAGTATTCAATCTTAAGATTTAAGGAGACATCACACTCTCTCTTCCTTGTGCCATTTGTGGACCTGTTACAGTTTCTTCTGCTTTTGTCATCTTCTGTGGAAAGAAATCATCTGAGCTCTATAAGCCATTTTGTTTATTCTAGGCCATTAGGGTAAGTCTGGCTTTTATACTTAGACAAAAAGAAATGTAGTGATAAAAAATAGCAAACTTAACATTTTTTTCTGGTCTATTTATTACCAAAATATGTTTTCAAATTCTACCAATAATTAGTAAGAGATTCTTAATTAGCAGTCACTTTCTCAAACTCCTAAGTTCCTCAGTGAGCTGTGAGAGAGAAACCACAGCGAGTGACAGGGGTCCTCCAGTCTAACTTCTTGCCCAGGGAGGAGGGCCTTTATGCTAGGCCTCCAAATTGAACAAAGAATAATTCTTCTACCTCAGATTACATGTCCAGGCTATACATACCAAAGAAAGCTAAGGACAAGAGATTTGTCTGACTTGGGAACAACGCAGATCACAAACATGAATTCTACATAAACAGAAATAAAAAGAAATTTTTCTTTATTCATATAATACAATAAAAAGTGCTACTTTTCTCATTATCACTTAATTGTGGTCAAGTACTAAAAAAACACTTTGACATGAACTCAAGTTCTGTTGGTATCAGCTTGAGATTTTATGAAGAAAACTTTTTAATTTTTATATTTCTAAAAATCTAATTATAAAGATGCTGTACAGAGGGGTTACATTTACATGATTAAGTTACATTTCTCATTGAACATTGTTACCTACTCCAGTGATTTTCACCCTCTGTCCCTTCCCTCCACTCCCCCCCCTTACATTGTAAAGTTAATTTCTGCCATAGTGTCTTGTGAGTATCATTGTTGCAATGGGTCACCTTTTGTACTTCTTTCAGCATTTTGTTATTTCCCTTCCCTTCTCCCAATCAGATAAAGGCATATACAGGATGCAGGGTACCAGAATCAAAGACAAGAATTTCCATGGATAAAACCAATAGGAAAAGAAAAATGACGTAAAGAAGAAAGAACTAGCTGCAGTACGTTGGCTACATCAAGATTGACAACTAAACAAAAGAAGACCTGCTGTTTCTATGTCTTGGCGTACATTTCAATTAATATCATGTTGTATGGTCATATATATGCCCATAACTCCTGAGCTATTATGATCCACTTTCAGGAGTAACAGTCTAATACTAATCATTGCAAATGAGGGAAATCATAGAGCTCATGTTTCTTTGGGTCTGTCTTGCTTCACTTAATATGATTTTTTTCCAAGTCTTTCTTGCTTACAAAAGGGATGATATTTTTTCCGATAGAAGCATAAAATTCCGTTGTGTAAATATACCACATTTTCTTGATCCATTCATCTATTGAGGGATAACTGGGTTGGATCTCTATCTTGGCTATGATAAACCGTGATGCAATGAACATAGCTATGCTATGCTGGTAGCTTATTGTGCCCTAATTTGAGATCATTTGGGTAAATGCTGAGGAGAGGGATTGTTGGATCTTAGGGGAGTTCTATGTTTAGTCTTTTGAAGAACCTCCATACTGCCTTCCAGAGTGAACCAGCTTACATTCCTACCATCAGTGTAGTAGTGTTCCTATTTAGCCACATCTACCCTAGCATCTATTATTATTTGTTCTCTTGATAATAGCCATTCTAACTGGGGTGAGTGGAATCTAAATGTGATTTTGCTTTTGATTTGCATTTCTTTTATGACCAGTGATGCTGAGCATCCCCCTTCTCTTTCCGAGAGGCCACACTATTACAGGTTTCTAGTGTCTCAACAGAGGCAGAGAAACTTGTAATATTGTGTGCTTTTTGTTGTACATTCACTTCACTTGGAGCTTCCAATGACTCCTATAACTTACACTAAAGGCTTATACTATTTCCCTTACTGAAAAAAAAACACTGATTTTCAAAAAGCATAGAAAAAAACCTTTGTCAGGGGTCCCAGTGAATACTAAGGAAGATTCTTTACTGGGAAATTTTATTTGGTTGCTTGTTCATTTTAACACATGTTGAATTTGGGGCTCCCCACCAACTCTTCAAGAGACTAGAAACTATGTTGCCTCATTGGATTTTGCCTCAAAAGTTACAAAATATTTTGACATATTTTTGGTTTGATGTTTTGGGCTTTTGGAGTGTTAGTGGGCCAGTACTCAGGCTTGAACTGAGGGACTGGAGCTCTTGCTTATGTTATTTTACTCAATGCGGTCACTGTGACACTTCTGGCTTTTTGCTACTTAATTGAAGATAAGAATCTTGAGGATTTATTAGCTTGGGTTGGCATCAAACTGTGATCCTCAGATCCCACCCTCGTGAGCAGCTAAGATTACAAGAATGAGCCTGGATATATTGTGCTCCCTATGAAACCTAAACAAGGGCACATCATTCTGAAGCATGTGTGTATGGATATATATTTCAAAATTAGAAAAATGTAGCCCTTTATGTGTGTGTGTGCGTGTGTGTGTGTGTATACACACACATAATATAAATATACACACAATATAAATGTGCAGAGGGAAATGAGGGTGTAGCTGCTGGTTTTGAGAAAAGATTTCACCTAGGGCTTTTCACACACTGAGCTATGCTGCACAGAATGCTTGAGACTAAAGGTGAGGTAAATGATGTCATCATCCCATTCATCTATATCCCTTGCTAACATATGCATATACTGTGGTGTTGACATGATTATTTTGTGTATGAGAGCCAGTACTGGGGCTTGAATTCAGGACCTACATACTGTCCCTTAGCTTTTGTATGTGATGCTAGCACTCTACCATTTGAAGCACAGCTCAGCTTTCTTTTAATTTAATCTTACAGGAGGTAAGAGTCTTTTTTGCTCAGTTGTCTTTGAACTGAGTTCCTCATATCTCAGCATTCTGAGTAGCTAGTTTTACAGGCCTGAGCTTCCAGTGCCTAGCTTTTCATGACTACTTTCACAAGCTACATGCTCACACACATTTCATTCAAAAATCTCACTGCTTAACCCCTGCTTTCACTATATTTGATGTCGGTATAATTTTTGGAGGAGATGGGGAAAAACAAGTCGTTTAAGAATACAGGTGGGCCTGTTGCTACAATGAGAAGTACAAATTGTCATGTCGAAAACGAACTTTACAACTTTGGTGTGGGGGGGATTGGGGGGGTGGGGGAAGACTGGGAAGGGATGTGAAGGGTAAACAAAGGAGGAGGCTACAATGCTTGATAAGAAATGTACTCATTATCTTGCCCATGTAATTGTAACCCCTCTGTACAGTATGTTCACAAAAAATAAAAACAAAAAACCAAAAATCTCACTGTTCAGGCTGACTGACAAGTTGTGAGGAAAGATGGTTGAATGAATAAGTTACCAAATAGGCCTCTAGCCCTATTAACATCATTCTAGTCAGTGACTTAGCTTTCATTGAGTGAGTACATATTTCCACTTTCACTCTGCCTTTTTTAACTGGAACTCAGTGAAATGTTTTTGATGCATCTTTTAAATGTTATCTCCCAAACAGAAGATATTATTTGAATGTATTTGATAATATTTTAGATGCGGGTGGTCTTGTGTGTCTGGATGTCTGTGGGCAGAGGCCATCTAGCTGGGCTTCAGGCCCAGAGCTGATGCTTCCTGTCTGCTGATTGCAGAGAGGAAGGTTTTCTTCCTGGCCAGTCTTTGAATTGAGATCCGTTCATTTTAGATTTCTAAGTATCTAGGATAAAAAGCATGAACCACCACCAACTGGCTTGTTTTAGAAGCATTGCTTTTCATTCATCCCTTTTTTTCCTGGAAGTTTGATCTAGACAGGCTGCTTGTGCCTCATGATAAGGTGATTTGAATAATACCCTTTGCCTCTGGCATTTCTGAAACTCATTTCCTCAGTTCCAGGCTAATGAATTTGTTCTAAAGTCAATAGCATTTTCCTTCTGAGATGTTAGGTAGCTTAATTAAATCTCTTATCCTTTGCTTTGGCAATGCAATCAGGATGTTTCTGTACAACCCTACTTCTTGAGAGTATTATAGTTAGAAGGTATCATGTGTACACTTTCATATACTCTCTAGTTTTATAAACTTATGTTACAAGATTGGGTGGAAGAATGATGACTGTTGAATTAATTTGATAACCACTCTAGAGTTTTTAAGCCTTAATGGTAATTAACTCAAAGGGGGATTAAAAATATTCAGAGTAGTGGAATGTGGCTACTATTCATTTCATGTATGTGGATAGATGATAAGAATTCTTGTGATTAATAAAATAAATCTTCAAATTTCCAGTGGTAGACTGCTATGTTAACTGGGAGGAGACAGTGGTGATGCCAGGACTTTGAAAGCTGGTAATGAAGCAAAATATCCGGGAGAGCATTTGCTAAGGATATAATTCCAAGGCTCATATCAAATATATTGAACTAGAATGCTAAATGATGAATGACAGCACCAAAATTTATTTGTTGGCTTCTTTGTTTTGTGAAGTCCTTGGATTTGGACCTGGGGCCTGGGTGCTGCCCCTTAGTTTTTTCCTCAAGGCCAGCGCTCTACCAGTTGAATCACAGCTTCATGTCCATATTTTTGGTGGTTAATTGGAGATCAGTCTTACCAAATTTCCTTTGGGCTTGCTTCAGTACAGCCCAAATATCTCAGATATCAGCCTCCTGAGTAACTAGGATTCCAGTTATGGGACACCAGAGACCCATATGTTTGACTACTGTTTTAGCACTTTGGTTCCAGTGGGTCACGTCAGATTTAAACTAAAATCATAACTTTTCTTCTTGTAACCCGCAGCATTCAATATATATCTAATTTATTCCTATCTTCATTTCTGATCTCTCTTTTCTTCATTGTACCCTTCCATTCTTATTTCACAAGCAAGCATGTCAGTGCTGTTTTCCTTTTCTGAAGCAAGTCAGGTCCATTCCCATCAATGGGGGTTGTACTTACTGTTCTTTCTGCCTGGAAAACCTGCTCCTAGGGCTGGGAAGGTGGCTCAGTGGTAGAGCGCTTGCCTTGCATGCATGAGGCCCTGGGTTCGATTCCTCAGCACCACATGAGCAAAAAGAAAAAAGCTGGAAGTGGCACTGTGGCTCAAGTGGTAGAGCCTTGAGCTGAAGAGCTGAGGGACAGCACCCAGGCCCAGAGTTCAGGCCCCATGACCGGACCCAAAAAAAGAAAGAAAGAAATAAAACCTGCTCCTAGATAATTGCCTGGATGATGGCTCTCATATCAACTATCTCCTCTTTAGGGATGTCTCTCCCCATCCCCAATGTGAAGTTGTTGCCACAAAACCACCAATTTCATGTCTCTGATTTATAGAAAGTATCATTATGATTTCTGGTTTTCTTTTCAGCATGAAATTGTTGAGGAGAGAGCCACATTCACTTCTGTTTCTCCAATACCTGTAATAGTGCCTAGTCCTTAGTGCTCAGGAGCCTTACATGGAGATTGGCCTTCTCCAGCTCAATTTATCCTAGCTTCTGGTCAGGACAGCTTCTCAAGCTGAAGTCTGGTGGCTAGTAATCATTCCCTCTTATTCTTTGTGCCTTTTGGTGGTGTTGAGTCTACTTCAGGGAAAAATCAGTGTTTGACACTTATTTGCTGCTATGACAAAGGTGACTGTGACATCATAGAAGTTATGGCTATTGTTTTGTAAAGCTGTGTGAGGACACCCAACCCCACACAATTTCCCCAATATATGTGTCTCCTTTGCTCAGGAGTGCATTCAAAAATTCAGCAACCAAACTGTCACCCAGTTCCTGATACACTCAGAGTATGTTTCCATTTCCTTTAAAAAAAAAAAGAAAAAAGAAAAATTAAAGACATGCCTTTGACGATTTTCATTGAATTACTAAAACAGAGTATATAATTTTATGTATTTGTAAATCTTTGTCCATCTCTCTTGAGCCCTTGCTATATTTCTATGTGTTTGCAGCTTGGGAAGGGAAATATGGTTTAATTCAGTATAGTCAGAGACTATAGTTCAGAAGGCTCTTTTTAGACCTTTTTTGAGGGAATGCCAACTTTCCATCTGATGTTCTACAGATGGCCATCTTGGTACAGGAACTGAGTAGACTGTCATAAGATAAGAGGCTTGTCCTGATTTCTACTGACTTTCCTCTGGGGTCAGGGAGTGTGATCCCACTGCATATGTGTCTCTTTGCTACACTGAAGGGCCCAGGCCTCCTCAGAAAATCTAAGGCCAAGGGGGTAAGAGAGATTAAAAGTCAGAACCCAGCTTCCCACATCACTGAGATTACAGGATTGAGTCTCATGGACTCAACTCATAGCTGCTTTTTTATACATACTGTAGTCAGTTTCATTATATTCACCTCACAGACAGATATGTACAAATATATGTATATAATTATTCATCTATTTATAATCAGTGTTATATCTAGAAATGCACAAATATATATTCATATAATTATAATCAAATTATATCCCTACTTTCCCCAATAATATTTTACATTAATGTTTTGTGATAAAAATACTAGACTAAAAATTTAAATGCCTTTGTAGTTTGAAAAATCATATTCAATCTTATATATTATATAATATACTATATATAATATAAAGAATATAACACATATTAACATATAACTAATTTAATTGTGTTTTTTTTCTTCCTGATTTTGTGTTTTTTCATCTATGTAAACTTTCTTTCTGGGGCTGGGAAGGTGGCTCAGTGGTAGAGTGCTTGCCTTGCATGCCTGAGGCCTTGGGTTCAATTCCTCAGCACCACATAAGCAAAAAGAAAAAAGCCAGAAGTGGTGCTGTGGCTCAAGTGGTAGAGTGCTAGCCTTGAGCTGAAGAGCTGAGGGACAGCGCCCAGGCCCAGAGTTCAGGCCCCACAACAGGACCCCCCCCCCAAAAAAAACAACTTTTTTCTTCTACTGATGATGGCTGTTACTTTCCAGTATACATATTTTCTATATATTTTGTCAAATATTTTCAGCCCTAAGTAGGTTTTTTATATTACTGGAGTCAAATTTTTCTTCCATATTTGCCCAAAGCACAATGAAGATGTATACAGATTTGAACTCACTGTTGGAAGAGCGTCCCAAGTATTGTGGCATTTGTCCCAATTGACAGATTTCTAGGACATCTGATCTGCTGTCCTAGACCTTTTGCAGCCACCATATCACCCTATGCAGTCATGACCTGCTTCCTTGCCACTCCCCGTGCATTTAACTGTTCCCATTATATGCAGTAGGCTCTCTTGTACAGCCCCCTGTCACTCTGTGTTTCCCCCCCACAGAACATGTATGCACGATGTTTCAGATTGTAGGTTTAAAAAGAAACATATTTAGGATTCATGAATTTTAGGATATATCAAAAATATTGACATTTTAAGCCGGGCGCTGGTGGCTCACACCTGTAATCCTAGCTACTCAGGAGGCTGAGATCTGAAGAGCGCGGTTCAAAGCCAGCCCGGGCAGGAGATACCGTGAGACTCCTATCTCCAATAAACCACCAGAGAACCGGAAGTGGCACTGTAGCTCAAGTGGTAGAGCGCTCGCCTTGAGCTGAAGAGCTGAGGGACAGCGTTCAAGCCCCACAACCAACAAAAAAAAATTGACATTTTAATAAAGTTAGAAAAATAAATAGAATGAACCTTTTACAACAATCAGGACAAAGAGAAAAATGAAGATTTTCCCAGGAAGGGGGAAAGGAATCTCTAAATCTAGATTGGCCTCTAAGTTGCCTTCAGGCAGAAATTCTGCCTCAGAGTCCTCAAAGTGATCTACTTCCTCATTAAAGACAGAATTTTCTTCCTGAGTCCAGGGAGGGACAGATTCTAATTTCTCAATTGGAAATTGGATCCCTTGCAGGAGGACAGATTGGTCTGGGTATTCTTTGAGGAAAGATTACTTTTCCTCAACTGAATCTAGATTTTGGACCTCACTTATTGGTTTCACTGAACATAGACTGGGGTAATTTTCCATTAGCACACATTTACCCTGCACACCAAGATGTGTTTTTTTGGCTGGTTTGGAGCTGATCTAGCTGGATTGTGAACATCAATGGAAGACATTCTGGATCATCTTCTTCCTTGGTAGTATGTGCAGGTACACCTGCATCACATGTGGAATTCAGAACCAGTGGGATGTCCACAGGACTCAAAACCTGCTTGGGCCTTTCTACAAATTGAAAAAAAAAAAACTATGTTCACATGCTTTCTGGAGATCAGTGATGGCTTCTGATCTCCATCAGTCCCCATAGACTACATCACTGAAGGGTTATTTATCTGTAGTTCTGCAGGAGCTGCTCTACGCTGATGCAAACCTGAGAATGGAAATAGGTACAGGATTCTTAGAGTAGACTCTAGAAGTTAAGGTGTGACTAAACTTCCATGAGGATCTAATGGGGGAAGTTGTAGAACTTGAGTTTGGACTGAACACTGATGGGAAGGTAGGGTGTTTCTGAGTGGATACTTCCAAGTTCTTTCAAAAAGAGAACATATTACCTGCAAAGAATATCCATAAAAGGACATTTTGCCAAGCTGGAGAGTACTAAGGGCTGTTGGCCAATCAGGCCCATCTCTAGAGACCCAGGTTCCATCCCTACTCACAAGCTCTGAAGCATTGAAACAAGGACTTCTTCCTCTTTTTCTGGGTCTTATGGGTCATGTGCTCCTCCAGATGGTCCAGAAGAATATATAAGCGGAAGAGCAGGTCTGAAGAGGGCATGTTGAGCTTGACATACTGTGTAAGTTCTTTTAGGGTGTCATGGTTCTTGGGTTCATAGAAGTCATCAGGGTAGAAGTCCATCCACATAAGGAGGATGGAATAAACGATGCTGTGGGCAGATTGGTGACAAGGAAAATGAGAGTCCACCCTCCCCATCCTGAGCCTTGTACTAGAGCTTCTTTCTGCAAGACTTGCAGGTTGGGAAATGGGAAGAGACTTCTGCAAGCAGGATGCTCCTCAAAACATACTTCTAGAAATTTCTTAAATATAATCCTCTAAAATTCTCCCTGTGATAGGAAGAGAAAGTTGTTTCCCCGCTGAATCTGACTTGCTATACACAGCCCTCCCTGTCTTCCATGAGAGTCCAAAACCACAACCACATCCACAACTGTGTAATCTGCTATGCACTGAAGTGCCAAGACTCAGCCCCCTGGTGAAAATCACAACTTCTATGCAAAGAAGAAAGTTGGCTTTGATTCAGAAACCTCAAAGATACCCAGTTTTCAAGGACAGAACTTCTCTTTGTGCCAACATCCACTTACTTCTTCGCTTGTTCATCTTCCAGTTATCGTAGTAGGATCTGTACCAATGGGAGGAGAGAAGGAAGCTAACTCTATGCTTCTCCTTTTCTGAACTAACAGGACACACATGGGACTGGCTAAGACCCACATGGTAATGTAAACATGACAGACAAAAAGTGGAGATATGTTTACACAATTTCATGCAAATTCTGTGAGGATGCTTATATGCATCTGTCCAAATAAATGCACAATGACTCATGCCTCTAATCCGACTAATCACAGTTTGAACGCAGTCTAGTTTGTAAAATTCCAAAGACACTAATCTTCAATTAACCAGCCAAAGGCCAGAACTGGACCTGGGGCTCAAATGGTAGAGTGTTACAAATGGGACAGCACTCAAGCCCCCTATTCAAGTTTAAGTTGCATCCTTTCTTCTGTCTATATTCCTTCAAAGGCCTCCAAGATAGTGATTTTCTAGGTGAGGGTGGACGTTGGATGCCACGGGCTCATTCCTTTAATGCTGGTCTCTCAGCAAGCAAATTGCTAAGGCTCCACTAGCTTCTGAGGCAAATGAAATGCTCTGGCAGCCCAGTCCTAAGGAATTAGCCAGAGAGTGTACTTCTTTGTCTCAAGCCAAGCTCCTTGATCAGACTCCAGTGAAACAGTCTCAGAAAGGTGCCAAGTATTCCAATACTCTGCTAAGGGGTCTCATCAACCCTGAGTTTGAAAGAGGAACACTCACTTTTTTTTTGTTGGTTGTGGGGCTTGAACTCTGAGCTTGGGTGATATCCTTTAGCTCTTCAGTTAAAGACTATCACTCACCCACTTGAGCCACAGCGCCACTTCCGGTTTTCTAGTGGTTTATTGGACATAAGAGTCTCATGGACTTTCCTGTCCAGGCTGGCTTTGAACTATGATCCTCAGATCTCAGCCTCCTGAGTAGCTAGGATTACAGGCATGAGCCACTGGCACCTGGCTTAAGAACATTCACTTTTTAAACAGACTATCCAGCAACTGCTCCATTGTCCCCCACTCTCTGTAGTGGTATAGGAAGTTTCCAACATAGAAGGGATCACCTTTCTGGTAGTCAGGGACCAGGTCCATTACCAGCATTTCCAGCAAGCCTGAGTCCAGGATCCATATGTTATAAGGCACATTCAGGGTTTGGGCTGATTCATTGTCACACTGAGGTGGTAAAAAGAATGGATCTTTGAAACGTGGAAGTGGGAGTACCCTTCAAATTGAGTAATTGTAATAGAGTGGATTGAAAAGTACACAGTAAATATTTTTTCAGTATACACATATAAAAGCACACAAGAAGAAGGTTCTAATATGGGCTGGATGAGATTAGATAGGTTTCCTGTCATAGTTATACTTGCCTGAGTTGCCTTGTGATTCCCTTGGTTTCTTCTTATAAAAAAGGCCTGAGACATTGGATTGGTAATTTGGCACTGATCCAAAGTCTGCAGCATTGATTGAGGCACTCATACCTCTCATGCCTGAGAGCTGAGTCTCTTGAGCTTTGAAAACAACACAAGAACATCTTTCTTGTTCCTGCACCACAGGCCAAGTGAGCTGGCTTGAGCTGAATGTCAGTTACAGTTGCTTGGCTCTCATAGTTCTATATTCTATTCCATTGTGAGGTAGGTAGTGTCATTTCTCAGAGCCCAATGATCTAAGCTGTTTGGTCACATAAGACCATCCCAAAGACAAACTGGAGACTGAAATCTCCCCTCTCACATCACTATATCCACATGTGGACATTGTCAATTCCCAACATCCTCAGCTAAGCCTAGATACAGGCATGGTCTCAGCCTCAAGGAGCCCTTCCTAGGTCAGATCCAGGCCTTATTTGTCACTATTTCTCTCATAATGCACAAATCATTTTGCATCTCATGGCCCTCTCAGCCTGCCATGTGCTTCTTGCATCTATTTTTGACATCTACTTCCTAGGACATTGTAAGGTTTTTGTTTCCTAATCTTCTGTTTGCTCTTGATGCCCCTGTGTGCTGTCATCTGGAAAAAAGGCAAGTACTTAGAGGTGGGAAAATCAAACAAGTATTGAAAAACAAACATTACACATATAGTCAGACATTTTTACAAGTGTTCATTCTTGTAAGATAAAAGACTATTTTTGATAATTTTGTCATATTTTATGACAGAGGGGAAGGGGAGAAGGGAAGAGGTGCTGCATTCTCTTCTCATAATTCAATGATTATTATTTTAAAATACTATAGTTGAAGGAATGTACTATTTAAAGATAAAAGCTGTGCTCCTGTTCTTTTTATAAGCTAGTCATTTATAAAGTATTCCTCACTAAAGTCTTGTCATCTGTGTCCCATGAACTATCCTCCTCCTTCAAAATAATCAAGGAAAACCTTCACAAATAAGTGGACTGTTGTCCAACCCCTGGATAAGAATTTAAGGTACAACATTGCCTGCAATTTTGTTCGTGTACATGTGAGAGTGTGTGTGTATGTGGGTGAATGTGTGTCTGTGCATATGTGTGTTTTAGGGCTTGTGCTCAGGGGCTATATGACAATCCCGAGTGTTTTTCCCTTGAGTGTAGTGCCCTACCAATTGTGCTACAGTTTCACTGCAAGTTTTCTGTACTGAACTGGAGAGGAGAGACTCATAAAATTCCCTGTTCAGGCTGTCTGAAGTAAATCTCAGGTCTCAACCTCCTGTTAGCTAGAGTGATAAATTATGTGCTTCCAGATCCTAGTAAGAAAGCATTGTTATTGGAGGCAGTGGGGTTGCAAGTTTCAGTCCACCTTCACCACACTCTATATTATTAAACAGCAACAATAAAACCCTATATCAAAATACAATAATAAGAGGTAATTAGAATAAAATTTAGTGATATAGTCTGCTGGCATCACTTTCAGGAAACCTTGGTCTTAATGATTTAGCATTACAAAACCAAACAAAATGAGATAATTACAGTAGACTCAATGAATTTTAATTCCATCTTAAAATAATTTCAAAACATTATAAGAAACAAGAAAGCATTCATACTTATAAGAAGATTGTAAAAAAGATAAAAGATGGCAGATTATGAAATGGAAAATTCTACACTGCAAGAAAATTATTGTCATGGTGAATATATGGTGGTATTGTCACAGTGAATATATGATAATGTTCTTCAGAGCAGCAATGGATAAATATATATTTACTACACATAGTCTAGCTTGTCTCAATCTCTATAAACTTTCAATCTTCTAGTACACATTATCAATGTATTCATGTTTATGGTATATTCTAAAATAACTAGCACAGTCAGGAGGTTACCAAAATACATTAGCTTCAATGTTTTAGGAGATTAACCTGCTAATTGTATTGACTTCTATATATTAAACATGTAGTGTGTTATCATTGTACTCTGTAAGTATGTACAAACACTACTTCAAAGTGAAACAGAATACAACAAGGTTTTGAAGGCATATGCCTGTAAAGCTAGCTATTTGGGACATCAGTTCAAGACCAGTGTAGTTTTTCCTGCAATGCTCCCCAACCACTGGCTCTGCGTGATGGAATATATCTATCATCCCAGGTTCATTGGGAGCTGAGAGCTGGAGGATTTCAATTTCATGCCATGGAGCCACATGGCTCCATCTCAACCAAAGAAGGTTCAACACTGGCTAGCACCTATCACTCCCACCTAGGTGAAAATAAAAATAAGAGCAATGTAGTATAAGAAACAAACAATATCAAAACATGTCAATATAAACCATCATGAACTACACACACCTAGTGTTTGTTTCTCATAACTGTAATCCTAAGTATAGCTAGGATTATATATGTGAGCCAGAGGCACCAAGCAGTTCATCATTTTAAAAATGACTATTGAAGCCAGGTGCCAGTGGCTCATTCTTGTAATCCCAGCTACTCAGGATGCTGAGATCTGAGGATCACAGTTCTAAGTCAGCTCAGGAAGAAAAAATCCCATAAGACTCTTACCTCCAATTAACAACTCAGAAGTCAGAAGTGGCTCTGTGGCTCAATTGGTAGAGTGCTAACTATGTTGAGCACAGAGTCTCACAGACAGTGCCCAGGCACTGAGTTCAAGCCCCACAACTGACAAAAAATAGATAAATAAACATTTAAATGTCTGAATTTTTTGTGAATTAAAATGATGCCTTTCATACACAATTCTACAGACAACTACATATTTCATTATTTTTGTGGTTAGAAAAAGTAGCAGCACTTGAATAATGGATATTTTTTCATAAACTAGGGCATACTGATCTCTAATTAGAGGAAATTGCTGGACTCAGAGGTAGTATTTTTTGGTTGGTTTTTGTTTTGTTTATAGAACAGGATGAGAAACCTTATTTCTGCCAATGACCATTTGGATATGTATAACATCATCCACAGGCCATGCAGAATTAACAGTAAAGACATGACACAGTCAACTGGCAATAAACTTATTTGTCTTTATGCCATGTTCCCAATGATTTGTTTAGTTTATATGTCCCCATGGCCTACAGTTTCCTATTCCTGCCTTCCTCAAAATACAGCATGTTCCACTGATTCAGATTTGAGCCAAGCAATATGTAGTATTAGTGCCAAGAGTTAAGGAAAGTTGTAACACAAACAGGGAAGCATGAAGCCAACACTTTAGTAGCTGGACACTGGGGACTCAGGCCTAGAATCCTAGCTACTCAGGAGGCTGATGATCACAGTTCAAAGCCAGATGGAGTGAGAAAATCTGTGAGTCTCTTCTCTCCAATTAACAACCAAAAAGCCATAAAAGGAGCTGGGGCTCCAGAGGTAGAGTAACCTTGATTACAAAAAACTCAGGGGTAACACCCAATCCTGAGTTCAAGCTGAAGGTCAGGAACAAAAACAAAAACAATCAACAACAACAAAAAAAAAAAAACCAGAAACTGGGAAAAAGCTCAGGAAAGGATGGCATTGTCTATAAGACAAATGTACACATTACATGAATTGTGAAATCACTGTACACACCTTAGTAACAATTACATTTTAAAAAGAGTGTGAGAAATCCCAAAGCCATGGGGCCTTATGATGTGCATCTGCTTTCCAGAATCTCAAAGTCCCATCATCTAAGCTGGTAGCACACAAGTTGTAGCTCAGGGTGATGAGAAAATAAGAAGCCAGAGATCCTTTCAGATTGTCCCACCAATTCTTCTATTACTTTAAGCAAAAAAAACAAAAAGCAAAACAAATAAATTAGACTTTAAGGTTAAACTAAGCTGCTATTAAAGATTCCAGGCAGAATTATACGGTGCCTGCTTCAAGGCGAGAGTGAGGCCAAGCCCACAGCAGAGCTGGCCCTCACTCACTTCCAAGGGCCTCCAGAGAGGCATGACTACCACTTGTCCAACACTGCTGCCCTCCCCGCCCCCAGAGTTTACCTATAAGTCCCAAGTCCCTGCCTTTCTTCTTGAAATTCTTCAGCCAATGGTTGTCTCATTTCTCATTGTCTGTTTAGGTGGGATTTGAGACTCCTTCCTCTCCTCACCCAGCCACCAGACCCCAGGGGCCAAACTCCCCACCTCACAGACACTCCCCAGAACCCAGCTGCCTTTGCAGCTGCTGCTTCCTGAGCCACTGGGCTACTGCCTCCTTCCTCCCTTCACCAGCTTCTGCCAGGGCCTCCCATCCTCTCCCTACCACCACCACCCCCAATCCCAGCTTGGCCTCCCCCATGGCCACCCCTCCTCTCCACAAATCTCCCAGCCCCAACCCCAGCAGGATCACTGCTCTGGGGATACAACTGTGGGCCAGGCCCAGCAGAATCAAAGGTGCCACAGTGTGCAGCTGGCTGAGAACTGGAGACAGCGTAAGTCTCTGATCAGTGTCTTTCACTTCACTTACACAATTATTAATTGTATTGATTTGGTATTTAAGTTTAGATTTCGTAACTTCTTATTAAGCCTTTGCAGAAGAGCTGGTAGAAATATAGTCCCCAAATTCAGATTGTCTCTAGTTTAATTCTTTCGAGATTCAGAGATGTTTAAGTAGTTATAACCATCATGAACTCTCATTTTCATAGCAGATGCTATTCAAAAATAATTGCTTATGCATCTGTTATCAATTATTTACAAGAAACTTTTAAAGTTTCAAATATTACAGGAAGATCTTTGATTCATGTTGAATGGATGTGAGTAGGTTGAGCTGTTGCATACATTCTTGTGTGTGTGTGTGTGTGTGTGTGTGTGTGTGTGTGTGTGTGTGAGTGTTTCTGTGTGTGTGTAGGGGGGGTGTATGTGTATCATTGAAATCAAGGTTAAGGATGTTGAGCCCTGGTCTGAACTTGTTTCCTTTTTCTGAGATATACATTATGGTGTTTCTTTGTTGGTGGTAGGCTCTGATTGCTTGCCTTTGCCTGATGCGCACATTCCAGCTGAATTTTTCAATTAAAGCTTTTTATTTAGTATTGAGCATATAGGGCTCTGATATTGCTTTGTCTTTAGTCTGCCATCTAGGATCTTCTTTTCCTCTTTAAAAATTTACATTCAATATAAATTTTACCTCCTGACTGATTTTCCCTTTAATTTGCATTTTGAAAAAAGTATTATAAGAACTTTGATCTCTGTATTCATGAAGAAAAACCATTTTGAATTCTCTGTTTAATGTAACAACACCTGGACACATTTGTTAACACCAAGATCTTAAAATTTATTTTGTAGTTTTAGTTTAAAATGCCTCCTCCATGTTTACAGCATGAGGAGACAAACAATTCCTGGTAACAATGATAACAGTTTTATTCATTAAAATATCAGATAATTCATAATTTTGAATATGTATAGTGGCAAATGAATACATTTGGTAAATAGATTTGCTTGATAGATCCATGCACAAAAATACCACTCCTAAGGGCTGAAAAGGTGGATCGGTGGTAGACAGCTTATCTTGAATGCATGAGACCCTGGGTTTGATTCTGCAGCACCACCTAAGCAGAAAAGCTAGAAGAGGTACTGTGGCTCAAGTGGTAGAGCACTAGTCTTGAGCTGAAGGGCTGAAGGACAGCGACCAGGCCCAGAGTTCACCACCAAAAACAAATTAAATAAATAAAACTCATATCAAGTACATTAATTTCAAAGGTTGATTACCATTTTAGTTAGGGGCAGGGTGCCAAGATATAGCAGACCTCTGTTGCAAAGCTTTAAGAAGGATTTCAACACCTGACAAGTACTAAAGACAAGAAGGAAAAAAATTAGCTCTGCCAACAACATATAGAATCACCACTCAAAGAGAAACCAGTACTAAGAATGAAATGCTTTTCATAAAATTTCTTAAGAGATTCTGGCTCTATATTAATTATCATATAAGTTAACCTTCAAAATCTCCATCGATGGGCCTTAAGGGCACCTACAAAAACTAGAGGAGAGAATCATCAACCCAGATTTTTAATTTTGTAAATCAGGTAATGAGTTCATTTCTGGTTTGACAATCTCATCCCTTCCTTTGCTCTCTGTCTCTGATTTTCCCTCCTGTCCCTGTCCACAGTGGTATAGTTCATTGTGAACATAATATCTACAGAGTACAACTACTGCATTTGTTTCCCTGTTCTCCTTGAATATCTCTGGCTCCCTCAATGCCCATAAATGGATAAACTAGAACAGAAAAATCCCTCTTGTTTCCAATTCCTGGAATTCATTTCAATATAAACATCAATAGTTTTATGAGAGTGTCAGGCTCTGTACACACATCCTTAACACTTATACTTCTGCACCCAGTCATAACTTCCACCAGATTCTAAGGTCCACAAAGTAATTCTCTTCACTTTCCACACATGAAGAAGCTGAGATTCAGAAAGATTAAGTAACTTACTGGAAATACTGGGCTGAGCATAGTGGCTCACTCTTAAACCTTACCTACTCCAGAGAGTAAGATCTGAAGATCATAGTCTGAAACCAACCCAGGTTGACATATCCATTACATGTTTATCTGCAGTTAATCAGAAGAAATTGAGAATTGTGTGTTTCAACTGGTAGAGCTAGAACACCAGCAGACTTCAATTGGAAACCTAAAGGACAGCATCAATATTGTGATTTTTAAGAACCAATGCTGTCCCATACATAATCTCAGACACCACACACACACACACACACACACACACACACACACACATCTTAAAATAGATGTTAGTACTGAAATCCAAATAGTTTTTTTTTATTTTTATAAGTTTTATTTTTAGCTTTAATGAGGTTTGACTTGATAGTTTCTACTGATGAGCCACAACTTAGAACTTCGTTATAATTTTACCCTGTCTGTATTCAGAGAAACATTCTCTGAATTTCTCCATTTCCAGCAATGATAAGTTTTCTCTTCTTGGTCCAGTTTCTTCTTTTGAGACTCAGTCTCTTAGACTTTTCTGTCTTGCATTGTCTGTAAGTTCATTGATCCAGTAGATCTCAGCCATCCTAACACCTGGACAGAACCTGCCTTGGGAAAAGTGTTCTAAGCTCACCATGCAGTGGAAGTTGTTAGTACTCACCCATAATCATTTTTTCTTCAGAAATGAGAAATTGTTAGGTCCAGGAATTCAGGGGACGCACTCACTGTGTGTTATTTCATACTTTTTTGGGGAAGGGCGTGGTCCGGTCGTGGGGCCTGAACTCTGGGCCTGGGCGCTGTCCCTCAGCTCTTCAGCTCAAGGCTCGCACTCTACCACTTGAGCCACAGCGCCACTTCCGGCTTTTTTCTTTTTGCTCATGTGGTGCTGAGGAATTGAACCCAGGGCCTCATGCATGCAAGGCAAGCACTCTACCACTGAGCCATCTTCCCAGCCTGATTTCATACTTTTTTTTATTTAATGGCAGCTTCCACCTATTGTCTACTTTAAGCATTGTGTGAAGAGAAAGATTGCCCCTAAGAGACAGAAGTACTGTACTAACTGTTGCTCTCAAAACACAGGAGGAGGGAAAGAATTTCTGAAGGACCCATGTAGCCTAGAAACTGAGTTCTTAGAAACTCAAACTGCCTTTTATCTTACCTTCAACATAGAAAGTCAGAGATTGCAGTGGCTTGTAAGCTCCATTTATATTCCTGTGCAGGGGCTCCCTTCCCCTTTGCCCTTCTGACTGTTTACATCAGCAGCAGGTGTGAAGACGTAACAAGAACACCTAAAGTTTGGGCCTGGGATTAAAAACTCCATTTTGTGATTATAAACATTGCACCACTTCCTGAATTGAATCTGAGGGGCAGAAGAAAGTTAGGTTAGGAATTCATATAATTACTTCTAAGTTTGCTATCTAAAATCATCCCTTCCCACCCTTCAGAATCCTATTTCCCAACTGTGTAGACACCCTTATACTCTGTTCTCCTGGAGCATTTGAGTGTGGGCCATCATCTGCTTCTTATGTGTACTGCTTTTCAAATGGAGAGTTTTTCCTAGGCTCAAAATGATTTCATTGATGAGGACACTGTGCAGTAAGCTAAACTGGGTTTGTTCATGTGTTCATACCCGAGGGAGAACTAGTAAGGGCTAAGTAGTAGTCAGGGCTCACTTGCTGCCAGTGGTATTGCTCTGAGGAATTACTGTCAATGTTGCCCACAGTACCTAGTCCAAGGCCTCTCAGAAAGGCTACAGACACAAACTTCTTGAGTCTCTGTGTAAGCTAATCATCATTGGCCAACTATGTTCCATGGTTTGTGAGACATTCACTTCTGTGAGCATATGCATATGAGGGCCCAAGAATAGACTTACTAAGAAGGAAGATCCTAGAATGCAAAACTTCTACTAGGACAATGGAAACCCATGGTTTGGCATGCTTAATGTTTTAACCTGTGCACTGAACTAACATGAGAAAGTGGCACACTAAGAAACTTGCCAATTATGCCAAATAAAGAACTATGGTGAAAGTCAGAGAAAGGACATTGATTTCATGGTAGTCATGACAAGACAACACCTTAGCACACCTTCAGAATACTAATCCATACTCACCTACTGTTTTATTTACCCATGTCATTAAGTCTGAGTTGTATGTAGGAGTCCTCAGGGCCTTCAGAACAGGAAGATCTAGGCAAGAGCCTAAGATTGGTCTGCCATTTTGGACATAACATAACTAGTCAGATGAAAGCCCTTAGTAGTGTCCTATAAATATGTGCATTCATCCTACTACATTTGATATGTATCCCCTCACAAAATTATCTTTGGTTGGGTCACTTTCTTACATAGCAGCTGTCTGGTAGCTCCACTGTGACTTCACTTTATTCTGCTGAGCCAGAAATGGAGAAGGAGAGACTGACCACAACACATTTGCATCTTTCTCAATGAGCAGTGAATGGCATGGGAGTAGTTAAGATGCTTCCCATGTTCTCAGTGAGCTAGTACCACCTTGGATTCCAGCTCAAATCTTGGTAAACAGATACAGAAGTTACATATAGCTTGTTGTGCCAGATTCGCAGCTACAGAGATAAATGAGAAAGTGGAAGGCCTTGGTGTGATATGAAGCAGAATTCAAAGGATGTGGGGATGAAGTGAGCTACCTGGAGGGAAAAGGAGAGGCAGCTGAAGCTGAAGCTGAAGAGCACCTAGAGAGAGAAGATAGAGCAAGTTTGAGGCCACCTGGACATCAAAGTAACCCATCTGAGGTACAAGAGTCTGGTTGTCCAGAGCCACAGAGAGAAGTTGGAAGAGCCGCAGCAAGTGCTCTTTCCCATTGCTAGGGAGCTCCCAGAATGCCAGAGTAAGAATTGGTAGCTTCCCAGAGCACTGCTGCTGAGCACATCTCAGATCCCTTGCTATCATAATTGACATTGGAGAGGAGCAGCAAGAGTTGTATGAGGTGATTGCAGCTCACTATGTGGAGCCTGTTCTGCAGCATTGTGGAGTGTGGTCTCAGGATGCTTAGAGCAAAGATCCTATAACTGGTGTCAAAGAATGCAATCTACTTGGAGTAGACATTTATAGATGGCACATGCCTGAACACAACAAGCTGATAATAGCTGCTAGAGGTAGTTTCCCTAAAGATCTAACAGCCAAAACTGGAGAGGCAAACCCAGAGCTCTGCACCACATCAGTCCACCATGAAAATTGCTTCTACCATAGTACTGGCTACCCAGTTTGCACACTCATGACCTTTTTACCCTGATTGTGCCCCACAATCCCTCACAACTTTTGCTCTTTCACTTTGTCTATGCTTCCTTGTCCCTGCTAAACAGTTCTGGATGCCTGTATTAGCTACCCCAACCCCTGCAAAGCTGTTGCTGCTACCCAATTTCCTGACACTGCAACTCAGCAATTACAGTCACAGTTACCCTTTCCCTGGTATCCTAGTCTCTACTACTCTTTTCTGCTACCCATAATTCATAACACCATGGTTCCAGCTACCTGATCCCTGACACCCCTCTCTCTGATACCCCATTCCCAAACAAAGGGTAGATTGGGCATAGACAGTCAACTTGGGTACTCCTCTTGCAGGCACATTGGGCCAAGTTATTCCTCAGGTATTTAACACGAGGGACTAACTGGTGGTGGAAAGAAAAGAGGTTACTCAGAGGTCACTAAAATCCAAGGACATCACATAACTTCTTGCTAGGAAAAGAAGGCCCTAAGGTGAAAGTTTATGAGAAAAGAAAATTTTACAAAGAATATTGATGATGATGCAAAAGGTTTAGCTTAGTCTCTTCTACTAATGGTCTGAATTATTTTTTGACATATATATGTAACTACTTTGCATTTTAAAAATTATATGAAAATGCACATTTATGTGGTACTTATATTAATTTATGGAATAATTGTATAGGATCACGTTAATGATATTCAAGATTTTATGCTCTATGATATGCTCATGAGGCTGCCTTTGGAAATATAAATTGAGCTCTCTAACAACAAATGAAATCTCATTGTCAAATACTATAAGGAGATTACGGATGCTAGTACCAAAATGAAAGCTGTAACAATAAAAATGAATAAAGCTGCAAGTTTGAAGGGAGGGAGTCAGTGGTAAGGGCAATTATAAAAGAGAAATTCTTCACCATGGAATCATGGAAGGATAGAATGTGTTTGTTGAATTACTAGCTTTTAAAACCTTCTTAGAAAGCAAAACATTGGTTTTTATTATTGCTATTTGGAACCTCTTTAACGAATGGTTTAACAAAAAATTATCAAAACAACTTTGAAAATTCAATGATGTGAATTATCAGATTAACATTATACTCAAAGTTGCCTTCACATGCAGGCAGGCTGCATTCCTTTTCTATTAAATTAATGGACTAAGCTTTCTTTTGAATGGTTGGACAGTCCATGACACTTGTTCCAAAACAAGAAAAGATACTGGTGAGAAAAAAAAAGAGGAAGGAGATTCAAGACTGCTGAAATTAGCATATTTCCCATTTGGACTTTAATGGGATTTTTCTACAAAGAATAAGATTTTCATCTTACCATAATAATGTCAAAATTGATGTGCTATAGGATAGCTTCTAAATGTAATATTTAATGCTGTTGGATTACTTGAAGACAAAGGTTTATAGAAAACTTTAAATTTCAGAAAAATTGTAATGTTCCAATAAACACGTAGAAGAAATATAATTTAAAAATTCACTGCTCAAAGCAAACCCTGGCAGGAAAGTCTGAGAGATGCTTGTCTAGAAACAGGAAGTGGCACTGTGGCTCAAGCGGTCAGGGCTCTCCTTGATCTGAAGAAATTAGGGATATATTGACACCCAGGTCCTGAGTTCAAACCCCATGACTGACAAGAAGAAATTTTAAAGAATTAAAGCATTAGGCCTGGGAAGGAGACTTAGTGGTAGAGTGTTTGTCTTGCATGCATGAGGTCCTGGGTTCAATTCCTCAGCACCACACAAGCAGAAAAAAGTGGAAATGGCACTATGGCTCAAGTGATAGAGCACTAGCCTTGAGCTGAACAGCTCAGGAACAGCACCCAGACCCAGAGTTCAGGTCCTCCTACCACCACCAACAATAAAAAATTAAAGCATCCAACAACCTGAAGATGTTGTCCAGAATAATGAATGGGGCATTATCTGTTTACATGACTTAGTGACTTAAAACCTAGTTTACCAGGGGAGGTGGTGGGCAATTTGTGTGTTTTCTAAAACCTGCAAAATTATTTTGTATTTTCCCAAGGAGGGAGAAAGGAGGGGATGGGGTGAGGAGGGGAGGTGTTTGGTGACTTTGCCTTTTGGTTCAGTGATTTTTCTGGGGACAAATTCAGAGAAATACTGCTTTCAATCCTAGTTGCATGGGGAATGAAGAAGCCAGGCCCTGGAAGTGGTTTTGTCCTGTCCTTGGCCTGGTTCCAACAACCAATGGATAATCCAAGTCCACTTCAGGACCAAGATGCCTTGAAGACTACTGATCCACTGGACAGGCAGACCTAACCACAGCCAAAAAAGGCAAAAAATGCAATGCTGAGGGCAGCATTGGAAATCTACACCAGGCAGAGATTTTTTTATATTTTTTATTGTAAAAATCTGCATAGAGGGTTTACAGTTACATGAGTAGGGTAATGAGTACATTTCCTATCGAGCATTGTTACCTCCTCCTTTGTTTTTCCCCTAGCCCTTCCCTCCCCACCTCCCCAACTCCTCCCTCCTTGACCCCTGCCCGACACTGTAAATTCATTTTTGACACAGTGTCCTCTACATCTCATCATCACAATGGGTCAACCTGCATCCCCATTTAAGCATTCTGCTATATCCCTTCCACTCCCCAAATTACAAAAATGTATATACCAAATGCAGAACACTTGATCAAATACAGTGAAAACAGGGATTATACCATGGGGGGGGGGGATGAACCTACAAAAGAATCACATAGTACATTATAAGTATATTAAAAACAAAAGCAAGAAAGAAAAAACCACTATGTCTCTGACTTGGGGTACATTTCGCTTAACATCATTTTATATGGTCATATGTACATAACCTTTGATCTTCTCTGCTTGTCCTAGACATGTACTAGTCCTTGCAAACAAGGGAAACCATGGGCCTATGTTTCTTTGGGCCTGGCTTACTTCACTTAATTTAATTTTTACCAAGTCTTTCCATTTCCTAACAAATGGGGTAATGTCATTCTTTCTAATGGAGGCATAGAATTCCATTGTGTGTGTATGTCTATATCTATATACATATATATAGATATATATCACATTTTCTTGATCCATTCATCTACTGAGGAGCATCAGAGTTGATTCCATATCATTGCTATGGTGACTAATTCTGCAATAAACATGGTTGCACTGGCAGCTTTGGTCTGACCTTGTTTGTGATCATTTGGGTAAATGCCCTAAAGTGAGATTGCTGGATCATAGGGGAGCTCTACACGGAGTCTTTTGAACAACTTCCATACTGCTTTCCAAAGTGGTTAAACAAGTTTACAATCCCACCAACAATGCAGTAGGGTTCCCTTTTAACCACATCCCCTCCAACATCTGTTGTTATTACATTTCTTGATTATTGCCATTCAACTAGAGTGAGGTGCAATCTCAATGTTGTCTTGATTTGCATTTCTTTTATGGCCAGAAAAGTTGAGCATTTCTTTATGTGTCTAATGGCCATTTTTATTTCCTCTTCAGAGAAGTCTCTCTTTAAGTCTTTAGCACACTTAGTTATCGAGCAGTTGTTTCTTTGAAGATTTATTGTTGGGGGATTTATTTTTTTGAGTCCTAAGTATATTTTAGATATAAGACCTTGTGTCGAGAAGATCTTCTCCCAGTATGTGAGCTTTCTATTGATCTTGCTAGCTATGACCTTTGCCTTGCAGAAGATCTGATGTTTCATGCAATCCCATTTGTCCAAACTTTCTTTGATTTCTTTTGTTTCTGGCTCTCTATTAAGAAAATTTCTGTCTGTGCTAAAAAAAAAAAAAAAAAAAAAAAAAAAGCCCTAGAGTTATTCCTATTCCTTCATGTAATGTTTTCTTGGTGTCTTCTTTTATTTTGAGGTCTTTGATCCATTCGGAGTTGATTCTCATGCAGGGTGATATTTACAGAATCTAGCTTTAGTTTTCTACAGGTGTTTAACCAATTTTTCCCACACCATTTACTCAAAAGGCTGTCTGTCTTCCATTCTGTTTTTTTAGCTCCCTTGTGAAAGAGTAAGTGGCTATAGGTCAGTGGATTCATTTCTGAGTCTTCAGTCCTATTCCATTGGTCCTCAGGTCCATTCTTGTGTCAGTACCAAGCTCTTCTTTTACTATGGCTTTTTAGTAGAGTTTGAAATTTGGAACTGATATTGTTCCAGTACTGTTCTTTCTGTTAAGGATTGACAAACCTACAGCCAGTATTATACTTAATGGTGAAAAGTTACAGCCATTTCTTATAAATACAGGAGTGAGATTAAAAATATCTACTCTCTCCACTCCTCTTCAACTTAGTATTAGAATGCTAGCTGGGGCAGTAAGACAAGATGCCAACTGAAAGGGGATCCAAATAGAGAAAGATGAAGTAAAACTCTCCCTCTTTGCAGATGACATGATCTTGTATTTAAAGAACTCCATGACTCCACTCCCAAGTTAGTTGAGCTGATCAGAAATTTTGGCAAACTAGCAGAGTATAAAATTAACCCTCGGAAATCAAAGACTTTCCTGTATTCCAATAACAATAAGAGTGTGGCTGAAATTAGGAAAGCAACCCCTTTTTAATAGCCGCACGAAAAAATAAAATACCTAGGAGTTAACTTAAGAGGTGAAGGACCTCTGTGATGGAAACTTTAAAAACCTTAAAAAGAAAAAGAAAGCAGAACTAAGGAAGTGAGAAACCTCCCATGCTCATGAATTGGGAGGATTAACATCATGAAAATGGCAATACTGCCAAAAGCTATATCCAAATTCACTGTGATACCTATCAATATCCCAATCTCACTCTTAAATGAAATAGAAGAAGCAATCCAAAAATTATTATGGAAGAATAAAAGACCCCGAATAGCACAGAGGGTTTTTTTGTGATTCTTATTTTGTATTACCACTTTGATTCTACAAAGTCATCTATGGATTTTAACTTCCTTCCCTCCCTTTGGATAAAGCTCATAATAACCCTGCCTCTAGCTCCCAAAACACTTATATCTTAGGTCTGAAAAATTGTTCCTAGATAGTGAATTACTTAATTGTATTTTGAACGTATAAAACATGCATATAAAAATAGCACATTTTGATCTCATGATAAAAGAGCCTTTTCCCATCTCAAATTTATTTCCTGAAAGGCAGTTTTAGAGAGAATCTGTTTTCAGTTTTAGATGAAAGGCTTGTAGGAAACTATGTTCATAATCTGGCTCCTCTTCCTGCACCTCAAAACCTAAAACACAAATTTTACAACCCATTTACAAAAAACAACACAAAAACCAAACACTGAGAATGCTCAGATGCAGAACGTTTTACAAAACCCAGAATATAACTTTGCTGTCTGAGGGAGAGGCTCTCTGAATAAATTAACAAACAAACCCAAAAGAGCAGCCAGGAGTATCAGACGTGAGTGTTCCTGGCTACTACTCCATGGACCAGGAGCATGGAAGGGCTTCCTGAGCCTGCTGGAAAGTGCGTGGAGGAAAGTTTCCTTGCCAGCCTGAATACAAAAGTTGGCATCACCCCTCCTGGGCCTGTCTTTCTTGTCTTCTCCCCACAGCGGAGCAGAATCGTCCCCTGCTCCATGAAGGATAAATACTGTACAAGCTGATCCACAGAGTGGCTTCTATTCAGTCTGCACTCCTTCCTAGGTGGGCGGTCTCTGCCCTACGGTGTGTGTGTGCTCCCAGGGGCTGATCCTCAGAGCCCAGGCCCACGGGGCAGGCAGGTGCTAGATGTGAGTCAGTGGCACTGTGTCATTCACACAGAAGCTACTGGGTTGCTGCCCTAGCCCAACAGGAGGTGTACCCTGATCTTCTCCCACAGTCCCAGGCGAGGTGCCCACAAGGGCCCGATTTGGACAGACTGCCATTAGGATCCTACTTCACCAGAGGGATCAGCATGCCAGATGAAGTGGCTGCCACCTGAATTACTACTTATTTTATGGAGCAGTTTTAAACAAAGTGATACATAATACTGTATGATATATAATGCTATATCCTTGAGTCTATAGTCCAAAATCATTGAACTTGATACTAACAAAAATGGATTTTATTGTTTGTATTTATAAGGCCATAATGGCAAACTGAAATAAAAGTGCAACAAAACTCTTATCCATAACACATGATTAAATCTCAGAATTTGAAAAAAATTGTATGTAAGTAGTGCAAACGAAGTTATACTAGAATAGTAAAACACACACACAAAATATATTAGTTACATTCAAAAGTAAAATAAGTAATTACAGAAAGAATTACTACTGGATAAAAAATATTACAATGGTTTAACAGTTTGAAGTGATATAGGTTGAATATTTGGTTTTTATAAAAGTTACTTAAATCTCCCAGTTCTGTTTATCTTAGTGAAGGAAAATGTTAGAAAGTAGAAATTATATGTGGCACCTCTTGCTTCCAGTACCACAAAGGGGAGTGGCACTTAATAATGGGAGTCCTGGGATGACACCCACACCCAGCCCATGTAGACCCATCAGAGGTCCCTGTGGTGACCCTGAGGGGGCCCAGGACATTACATTGCTGCTGCAGCAGGTGAAGCACTTGTTGTGGTGGGCTGCGGCCAACAAGGCTCCATCAGTGACCAGATCAAGCAAACCAGCCTCAGGGGTCAAAGCCAGGAGGGAAGGCAAGGCAGACCCCAAGTCCTGCCTTCCATCCAGTGGACTACACTGCCAAGACCAGACCCATTTCCCTGCTTTGGAGCACAACAAGGGTAGGTAGTGAGCCTCCAAACGGAGCATCCCCAGAAAGGCACCCAGATCTGGGGCCATGCGGACCAAAAGGACGAAGGAGGAGGCTACACAGCAAAGCCGAAGGGCTTCAGGCCCCTGGTGCTGCAGCTGGTGCATTGAAAGTCCAGACTCCTCTGGCACTGATGGGCATATGCAGGGATGGGCCCATACCCGAGTCCACAGGGACCAGAAAATGGAAGTCTGTGGGGATGCTGAAGGGGCTCCAGGGTGCTGAGCTGCGCAGCTGTCACAAGCCCGCTGGCAGAGGGGCCAGCACACAACTCCAGTCTCCAGACCACCTTAAAGACAGATGAGGTGAGAGCAGGGGTTATACCGTGGAGGAGGGACATAAAAAGCAACAAAGAAATCATCTTATAAATATGTTAGAAATAATCGAGTGAAAGAAAAACATTTGAATACCCCTGCTCTCTCTGTATTTGCTGTTGGTATAATTTGTAGAGGGGAAGGGCAAAAACAAATCGTTTAAATAGGGATACAGGTGGACTCATTGCAACAATGAGATGTACAAGTCGTTATGTCTAAAATGAACTTTACAACTTTGGTGGTGGGGGGAGGAGGATGGGAAAGGGCTTGATAAGAAATGTACTCATTGCTCATGTAATTGTAACCCCTCTGTATGGTGTTTTCTCAATAAATAAATAAATAAATGACTGATAAGGTGAACCACAGCTGGGCTGCCTGGCCTCAAAGGGGTGGACTGCCCGCCCAGCCTTCCTTCTCCCGTGGACTGTACAGTGTACAAACATGGTGTCCCCCCACCCCACATCCATGAGGGCAGGCAGTGACCTTGGAACGGAGTCTCCCTGGGATGGCACTCTCACCTAAGACCGCTGCAGACCAGTACCAGCACAGCTGGAGGAGGAGAAGGCAGCAGTGGATTCAACTCCAGCCCCATGGCTGCCAGATCCTGAGTGAAATGGAGCAACTGAGACTGGGAAGGGAGGTGGGAAGGATGTGCGGGGCTCATCTGGCAATGCTGGGGAGCATGCACACACATCCCCTCACTGCACATCCACCACAAGGAAGGGGACTCCACTTCTCAACGGGTGACCTGAGGAGGCACCCACACCCACAGGGACTACAGAAATTGAGGTTCATGTGGTGACTTCGAAAGGGCTCCAGGGTACAGCCTTGCTGCTGCACTGAACAACTGGCAAAAAGAAAAAGAAAAGGAAAAACATCCACTAAAACTTCTCATCAATGATAATGTATTATACTTTAAAAACAGTTTTAATTCCCTCTTGTCATATATTTTTGCATGGAGCCCTCTGAATTAACCAAAAAATCTCCATGATTTCCTCATGCACAGTAATACTAATAAATATAGCTTCTATTCTTTTTTTAATTAAGGGAGGTTGCATATAGTTCCTTCTCATGTTTAATTCATGAAAAAGAAATCCTGAATATATCTGTCAAACACCAAACAGGATTTCTTCTGAACTCCTCACTGAAGAAAGAGAATAAAATGACCGAACAACAGGTATCACCCATATTGTCACCGTGCTAGCTTTCTCACTGATTAAAAATAATCCTGCCATGCACATGCAGATCACTTATGCAAAATTTTTTCCAACAATTCTTGTTGTTATATTACATTTATCTTTCTCCTTCTCTCTCCTCTCCTGCTTCTTTTCCCCAGGGTCCTGTTTCCCTGTTACATCCCTTTTCCCTTCAACTTTCTCCCTGTCCCCTCCTCTTCTTCCTCCTGCTATGCCTTTCCTCCTCTCTTACACCTTTCTCCTCCTTTCCTTTCCTCTTTCTCCTACACTTTCACTTTCTTCTACTTCTTCTTTATGATCCTGGGGGTTGGACTCAGTGCCTTGTGCTCACTATGCAGATGATCTACTGCTCACTACAGGCCTCCAGTCTAGACTTCATCTCAATGACCATCTATTTCTGATTTGTTTTTAAATAGCAAAACCAACAAAGACTTTTGATTCAGGATTTAATTCATTGTACATATTCTGTGCCATAAATATGTGCTACTTCATACATTGTGGCTAATAGATTTTGATTATGCCTTGGGGTTCAGATAAACTCATCAGAAACAATGTGTTTGAAGGCAATCTAATGTGATCCTGTGTTACTAATGAACTGGTTACTTTGTATCTTGCACAAGTACTTCTATATTGTTCCCAGATTAATGAACTGTCACTTTGTGGTAGCACCCACAGTAACACTAATCCAAGGATTGCTGGGGATCATAAGATTAAGTCCAGACAGGAAAATCCATGTGATTTGTATCTCAAATTAACTGCTAAAAAGCCAGAAGAAGACTTGTGGCTAAGTGGTTTAGTGCCATCCTTGCACTGAATAAGATGATGACAGAACCCAGGCCTGAGTTGAAGACCTGTGGTGGGTGCACGCACACTCGCACATGCATGCATACATGCATGCACACACGTGCGCGCGCACGCACACACACACACACACACACACACACACACACACACACACACAATTTCCCAACTAGAGCAAGTAGAATATCTGTTTTTCTGATAAGATGTCTGAGTTTCTGTCCCATGTGTTTGTATATTTTTGAAAGCTGTATCATCAACTTACCTAATTTTAATAAATGACACCTTGTTCACTATTATTTACTCCTGGTTTGAAAATATTTTAAGACACATTTTCATGTAGAAAATTGAGTTTGTTCCCCAAATTGTGACTGTCTTGGTTTGTAAGAATGAAAGAATTGTGCCTTTAATTCATTAGTTCATAAATTAGAAAAGTAACCATAACCCTAGAACCAAATGCCTTTGGATTCTAAAAGCCACACAAATATATTAGTTTTTATTTATCCTATCTTTGATTCAACTCATCTTTCTCAAAATAGTTTTTAGTTTTACTTAAATATCCTGCCATTTTTCTTTTCTTTTTTTTTTTTTTGTGGTCGTGGGGCTTGAACTCTGGGCCTGGGCACTGTCCCTCAGCTCTTCAGCTCAAGGCGAGCGCTCTACCACTTGAGCTACAGCGCCACTTCCGGTTTTCTGATGGTTTATTGGAGATAGGAGTCTCACGGTCTCTCCTGCCTGGGCTGGCTTTGAACCGCGATCCTCAGATCTCAGCCTCCTGAGTAGCTAGGATTACAGGCATGAGCCACCAGCGCCCGGCTATCCTGCCATTTTTCTAACCTGAACCCTAACTGGAACATTCAGGCTAACCCTCACACTAATCATACCCTAATCCTTCTATTATGAACAGTTTCCTATTTCACATTCATCCTAATTGTAACTTGACTTGTTTTTCAAAAATTTACTTTCAATTTGACCCTAAATTTTCCATTTCCCTAATGCTAACATTAAGCCCATCTAGAACGGAAACCTAACTTTCACCCTAATGATAGTCCAATTCTAATGTTTAAGAAAAATATTCTAGTTTTTATTCATTCTAGTGAATGCTCCAGTTTGCACTATGGAAATGAATTTCAATTTGCCCTAATTCCCACAAATTTCCTGACTCTACATCTGAAGTTATATTGTTCCCTAACATGAACCATTATATTATGTGTCCTCAAATTCTCACATCAGGAAAAATATGGTAGTTTCCCTTGATCTTACCTTTTCATGAACCCCTGTGCCCTAAAACAGTTTCAGATTTACTCATCATCTAGTCCATTACTTAACGCTAACTCTCAACTGAAACCTGGCTGGAAAACTCTCATTAATCATTACAAGAATGATCACTGAGAAATAAATATAATGATAATGCTCTAGTTTCTATTCAATCTCACATTTTTTGCTTCCACTTGTTAGTGAAAACTCAATTTCATACTTAAAATATTCCTATTCATAACACTAATCATAATCAGAACAAAATACTGACCCTAACCTTAATATAAATTATATGTCAATACTAACACAAGTAAACTAATTTTCACTCATCCTGACTTGATTCAAATAAGCCTTCCAAACATAGGTTACAATTTTTTCCCAATACCTTAGTCATTTTCTTTTTCTTTTTTTTTTTTTGTCGGTCGTGGGGCTTGAACTCTGGGCCTGGGCGCTGTCCCTCAGCTCTTCAGCTCAAGGCGAGCACTCTACCACTTGAGCTACAGCGCCACTTCCGGTTTTCTGGTGGTTTATTGGAGATAGGAGTCTCACTGTCTCTCCTGCCCGGGCTGGCTTTGAACCGCGATCCTCAGATCTCAGCCTCCTGAGTAGCTAGGATTACAGGCGTGAGCCACCAGCGCCCGGCACCTTAGTCATTTTCTAACCCTAAACTTAACCTTAACTGGAACATTGAGAATAACCATAAGCCTGATTGTAAGTAGATTCTAATATAGCAATACTCTAGTTCACATTCATTCTAACTCTTATCAGGCTTATTCTAAAATTTACCTTCAATTTGAGCCTCATTTTTTTTTCTCCTTCACTCTAAACCTAATCATGGCTGTAATCCTAACCATAAACTTGACCCTAATGGTATCCCAATTATAAAATTTATGAAAATCCCTCATTTTGTGTCATCCTAAGTGAAATTGACTTGTAATTCTTGAAATAAATTGCAGGTTTTCCTAAACCCTACAGATTTTTTCACTCTTAACTCTGAATCTATCTTGTTCTATAACAGGAATCATAATACCCATTTGATCTCAAATCCTGATGGAAATAAAATGTATTTCCATTATTGTAACATTTCCTGAGTTCATAGAACCTAAAATAAGTTCAGATTTATTTAACATTTAACCCATTACTTTTTTTTTCTTTTTGTTGGTCGTGGGGCTTGATCTCTGGGCCTGGGCATGATCCCTGAGCTCTAGGCATGGGCACGATCCCTGAGTTCTTTAGCTCAAGGTGTGCACTTTACCACTTGAGCCACAGCACAACTTTTAGGTTTTCTGGTGGTTAATTGGAGATAAGAGTCTCACAGACGCTCCTGCCAGGACTGGCTTTGAACTGCAATCCTCAGAAATCACCTTCCAGGAATGGGAGTCCAGGGAAACCATAACCAATCAACTAAGTGACTTGAGAATAAACACTGAACACAAATTAAGGAAGTAAAGAAGTTCATACAAGATCTAAAACAAAGCCCCAACAAAGCCAAACAATTAGAAGGAAAAGAAATGAAAAACAAAGTAGAAAGTCTTGATAGTAAGTTAGACCATGCAGAAGATCAAATCTCAGGGATTGAAGACAGCCTAGATATTATAGAGAAAGAACATTCAACCATCCAAGACAAATCCAAGAAATATGGTAGATCTATTCAACATTTTGAAGACACCATCAGAAGGCCTAATCTGAGGATAATAGTTGTAGAGGAGCACCTAGAGACAGAAGTTAATGGTCTAGGAAATTTATTTAATAGGATCTCAGCAGAGAACTTCCCAAACATGCAAAAAGATAGGCCTATTCAGACACAAGAAGCTTTTAGAACTCCAAATAGACCAGACCAAAACAGGACATCCCACCATCATGTTGTTTTTTTGTTGTTGTTTTTTTTTGTATTTTTTTCCCACCATCATGTTGTAATCTGCACAGGATCAATTCAGACCAAGGAAAAGATCCTTAAAGCTGTCAAGGAGAAAAGATCAATCACCTATAAAGGGAAACTAATTAGAATCACCTCAGATTTCTCAGCAGAGACAATCAAAGCAAGAAGAGCCTGGAATGATGTATGCCATGCCCTAAAGACAAACAACTATCAACCAAGAATACTGTATCCAGCTAAACTCTCCTTCATAACCTCAGGTCAAATAAAAACCTTCCATAGCAAAAAAAAACTGAAACAATACATCTCCACCAAACCAACCCTATAAAAGATTTTTAAACATGTCCTATACATAGAAGACCACAATAAAGGCCAAGAAACCTCACCCAAACTGAAAATCCAAGAACCATAGGAAGAACCTACTTGCCGCAGCCCCCAAGAAGGTGGATAAAATGGTAGGAACTCCCAAACACATTTTCAATGTAAAAGGCTGGAACAAAATCTACCAAGCAAACGGCCCCCATAAACAGGCGGGAGTTGCAATACTAATATCAGATAAAATAGACTTCAAATTAAAATTAGTGAGAAGAGATAAAGAAGGTCGCTACATACTAATTAAGGGATCGCTCCTTCAGGAGGATATTACAATTCTAAATCTCCATACGCCAAACAACAAAGCACACAAATTTATCCAAGAAACACTACTTTAACTCAAATCCCACATAGATCCAAAGACATTAATTGTTGGGGACTTTAACACACCACTCTCTCCACTAGATAGATCAATAGATAGATCAACTCTGCAAAAACTCAATAGAGAAACCGCAGATCTGAACAACTGCATAGATCAACCAGATTTAATAGACATCTACTGAATATTTCACCCAGCAGCATCAGAATACACCTGGGTTTACATGGGACTCAGTGTCAGGTGAGCCTAGACCACTTGGCTAACTTCCCCATGTACCATGCATATTGTATGCAGTGTGATGTCAGTGGACCACATTTTCAGGGTGTGAAAAGTCTGACATTCTTAATGCATATTTGTAATGTAGTGCAGCAGAAACTAGGAAAATATTGCTTGGCATTCTGGTTTGGTTTGAGAATAAGACTTACAAAGCTAAGCATTGTGGTGCATGCCTATAATCTCAACACTCAAGAAACTGAAACAAGAAGATCACATGGAATATACAGAGACTCTGTGTTCAAACAAAAGGAGGGTAGACAATAATGGAAAGGGTAACAGTGATCAACATGCATTGTCCACATGAAATAAAACGAAAATCTCTTTAAAACTATTTAAAGAGATAGTGTATATTATTTATTTTACAATTATTATTTATTTTATTATTTGCTTATTTGTTACAAATAAACTGCTGATGGCTCACACTTGCAATTCAAGATAGTCAGGAAGCTGAGACATGATGATCCCAGTTGACTTTTGGGGGATGGTAACTTGAGGTAAGACTCTCATGGACTTTCTGGCCCAGGCGGTTTGAATCTTGACACTCAGATCTCAGACTTCTAAGTAATTAAGGTTACAGGGGTGAACCTCCAGCTCCAGGCTTCCAAGTGACTATTATCTCCAAATAACCCCAAAAATGCCAAATGTGGCTCAAGTGATTGAACTCCAGCCTTCACTGAAAAAATCTCAAGGGACAGTACCCAGGCCTCAAGTTCAATTCCCATGAACAACAACAACAAAAACAAAGAATCATCAATAGAATATGCAATCACTGTTGTTGTTGGTACCTTGTGCTTACATGGTAAATATCAGTAATTGTTCAATGATCTCTTTGTGCACCAAACTATTAAAATCATCTTTGCCATACATCCTGACTCCACATGAGGCAAAAACATCTAACAAAGATGAAATAAAGATCCTGTGATCATTATTCAGACCAGTTCTCCCCACATTCTGGTGGCTGTTGGTGACTGTGGGAAGAGGCTTTTTTTCTGAACAGACAATGTCCACAGAAGCACAGTGAGGTCCCTCAAAAGCTAGCAGAAGGGATGCACCTATTCCCATCCTCAGTCACTGTAAGCATGGTGGGACTCATTTTCTGAGAAGCTTTCACACTACTGCTGTGTGTAGAATACAGTCATCAAACTGGAAATGAGTTAATACTGATACTAGAGCTAACTCTCAGCATCTATTATTGCATCCCAGAAGGAGGTGATGCACAGAGATATGTGCATGTGTGTGTAAGTACACACCTGTGTGAACAGCAGTATTGGGATTTAAACTCAGAGTCTCACACTCTCACTCAGCTTTTTCACTCAAGTATAGCACTTGGTGCTATACTTCTTAGGCCAAAGTTTCACTGACTTTTTTTTTTTTTTTTTTTGTTAATTAACTGGAAATATGAGTCTCAGAACTTTTCTGCCCAGATTTTTCTGCAAACCCTAGATCTGAGCCTTCTGAGTATCTAGAATTATAGGTGTGAGACACTTGTTGCCAGCTCCAACTACTATCCAAGGAGACACATGGCTTTATTGATACAGCAGGTTGGCCTTGGTTTATGATTAGTGGAGATTGGAGTTGGAACTCCAGCCTTTCCTAGGGCCTGAGTTGGTAATTCTAGGCATCTTGTCACCATTCATCAGACAGAATTGCCTTTAGCCTACTTGTCACAGAATTGAGAGGTAACTGCCAAGTCTCCTGGAATTCAGGGCCAATGCAAGGGATATCTGTTGGTTCTGAGTAACCAGGGCTGCCGTTTCCATGGCCTTTCAGGCTTCCAGATTTGCCTGCTAGATCACTGTGCTTCCTATGCTTCCAGCACCTTTCACTCACAAGGACTAGGGCAGGCCCAGGACTCTGCTTTGAGGTGCCATGTTTGTTTATTGGGTGAAGAATATGAATGTAAGAATCAGCAAACTCACTCAATCCAGGGCATAGAAAGCTGTTCACAGGCTTTCAGGATTTCAACTTGACCATTCTGGGGTTGACTCCCACTGCCCCTACCTTGAAGCATCCTCTTCAGAACCTAGATCAAGAGGGTCCATAAGGGGTCTGCATTGCATCTCAACACTGCCTAGCTGCTTTCCTGCTAAGCTGCTCCTCCTGCACTCCTCCTGCTATGTGTGATGAAGGGGGCCAGAAAATCTATACCAAAATAATCCTGCTATAGCATGTGGGGTCAAAGTTCATAGGGCATAGAAACATTTTCTTGGGTTTTCATACTCAGGAAAATAAGTGATTATTCTCTTTTTTGATTGGTTTTGTTTTTCATTATTTCTGGATGCTGTATATGTAAACACAGACTGGTTCAAATGTGCTCTTTGAACAATGTCTTAATTTGATAAGCAGATATCTCACAATAAGTCAAATACCCAATAGCCCCATTTGTCAAAGGTCTTCTCTTCTCCAACACCTTCAAGAAGATGCAAGAAAGAAAAGAAAATATTTTTGTAACCCTTCTCTTTGATCCATGTGTGAACACAAAGTGTGGATCAAAGTGTGATAGAGCAACAGTCTTGACCAAAAAAGCTCAGGGATAGCACCTAGACCCTGAGTTCAAGCCCTTGGAACAAAACAAAAGCAAAAGAAAACAATCCACAATATGTATGGGATATATGGATATACCTGTATTATAGCATAACTATGCTGTAAAAATAAACCTATTAGAAAATTTAAATTTGTTTTCTTTTGTAGCTCAGTACCAGAAGCTCAGGCCTATAATACTACTTACTCAAGAGACACTTCTCATCAATTCACCAGGAAAAATCTGGGAGTGAAAGTGCTGCTCAAGTGGCAGAGTGCCCACCACAAAACTAAAAGCTAAAACAAAAAGCTTTAGCCCTGTATTTAAACAGAATACTGGACCAAAATATTTCTTTTGTGTCCCTGTCTACCTTCTATCTTTCTAGAGTGAACTGAATCAATACTGTTTCATTTTTACCAGAGAAAAAATTGGATCTGAAAATGGTGCTGGGAAAACTAGATATTCACCTTGAGAAGATTGAAACTCAGTTGCTATCTCTTACACCATACCACCTACACACACACACACACACACACACACACACACACATTAATTCAATGTAATCAAAAGATCAGTGCTAGAGAACCTGCTATTGATTACATGTAACACTCAGATTAGCCCCTTCCAAGTCAAATCTCTGGGGCTAGGGAGTGAACTCCAGGCCAGACACACACTAGGCAATGCTCTAACATTTGAACTGTGCCTCTATCCCTTTTTTATTTAATATTTTTGAGAGGGTCTTACTACCTTGATTCAAAGTGCCATTGAATGTATAATATCCTTGCACTGTTCCCCAAAAGCACAAATTACAGCATCTGCCAACATTTCCAGTTTTTCTCATTTTTCTTCCTACCTTCCACACACATAATCTCACTTCTGAAGATACTTTTCTCAGGTATTTGTTCTGATGAAAAACTGACTACTTGCCCGGTGCTAGTGGCTCACGCCTGTAATCCTAGCTACTCAGGAGGCTGAGATCTAAGGATCACAGTTCAAAGCCAGCCCGGCAGAAAAGTCAGTGAGACTCTTATCTCAAATTAACCACTAGAATACCGGAAGTAGTGCTGTGGCTCAAGCAATAGAATGTTCGCCTTGAGCTGAAGAGCACAGGGATAGTGCCCAAGTCCAGAGTTCAAGCCCCATGACTGACAAAAAACAAACAAAAAACCTGACTACATGCAACCCAATTAATATGCAGCAATCCCTTGTATTTGATGCACTGACATTTTATAATCTAAAAAGAAAACAAAAAAATCCACTTAAAGTTCTATGAGGGCAGAGTGAGAAAGGTGAGGAGCCCTGGGATTAGACATGTGGAACTCCTGACCTAAGTGTCAGAGTAAGCACCTTCCCCACATCAGGACCTTCATGACACCAAATCTGCACCTTTGTCCTCTGTCAGTGTCCACAATGACTACCCCACTCGTATCTGCCACCATTTTCAACTTGAGAGAAGCTTTATGCAAGCTTTGGTTGACAAGATGCTCAATGACAGAGCTTCCAGAGAAGGGGCTGCTTGCTGGACAGGAAGGCAGTGGTCTCTCCTGCTGCTGAGGTGTTTCCCTTGGAGGCACTTGCCCAACACCCTGCCCAGCACCAAGTTCCACCAGAGCTAGGTCATCAGCAACCTGAAGGGTGAGCCAGTCCCAGTCTTGTACTCTAGGGACAGCAGCTTCAGAGACTGCTCTTTCTCACAGGTGCTGAGCAGCTGCTACCCAATCAGAAGCAGACCAAAGGAGGCAGGTCAACTCCAGTCGCTATAAGACCTAGCTGTTCCACCAATTTGAAGAAAACACCTATAGAGACAAGTGTCACTTCATGCACAGCATCCACAAGCTCCACAGTCTAGCCTGCCATCCCAAGTGCAAGATCTAGCTGGGTTGCACCTTCCATGTCACCAACCTTTGCCTCTATGAGCCCTGCTGCCACTTCATCCACAAAGCCAAGGAACGCAGAGCCCTGGCCAGGACCTTTCTGCAGACCTTCCCTATCTCCAGCATAGCTTTAGCTTTGCTGGATTTTCCAGTGCCAATGAGACTGCTGCCACCACTGAGCTGCTAGATAGCCCCACGTCCATCATCCCAACACCCATCCTGATTGCCGCTGACCTCCTGGGCTCACCCAACCTTCCTGATGGCACCAATAACCCCTTCACCTTCTAGAGCCAGGTATTTGTTCTTTACCTCTTTCATGGGGCTGCCTTTCATGTCTACCCCACCACCTTCCTATTCTGATTCATGTCTGAGTTCTCTCACATGTTTGATTCTCATGCCACCCCTCAGGATTCTCTCTTGGGTCAAGGCTACCTGTGCAGTGCAGCAGGAGCCATGCTGGGTCAGATTCCCGCATCTTGGACAATTCAGGAGACCTGCCCATTTTCAGCAAACTTTCCATTTCATATGACTAAAGCACCAGGGTAAGGAGGGACACCCCCAATCCATTCCTTCTACTCCCCTTCCTCCTGCACCACATCCTAGATCCAATTAATCACCAAAAAACCTGGAAGTGACCTGTATCTCAAGTGGTACAGTACTAGCTTCATGCTAAATGAAGCTCAAGGATAGCTCCTATCCTGAATTCAAGCACCAAGACCACCACAGAACATCAACAATAAAAAGATGAGTGATTTGGAAATGGAAAAAGGCCTTTAAAGTCAAGTAGATCCACTGAAATGGAAAAAAATAACCCTGTCCTAATACTAAAGGACTCAATATTGTACTTTATTTTACTTTTTATCAGTTGTGGAGCTTTAGTCATGGCCTGGGCAATGTCCCAGAACTTTTTTGCTCAAGACTAGCACTCTACTTCTTTAAGCAACAGCTACACATCTTGTTTTGGGGGTGGTTAATTAGAGTAAGAATATCACAGACTTTCTTGCTCAGGCTGGCTTTGAATTGTGATCCTCAGATCTCAGCCACCTAGAAGCTAGGATAACAAATGTGAGTCACCAGTGCCCAGCTAGGACTTAATATTTTTTTTTCCTTGACCCCCCCTCCCCTCCCCCCACACCGACGTTGTAAAGCTCGTTTTGGACATGACAACTTGTACTTCTCATTGTTGCAACAGGTCCACCTGTATCCTTAAACAACTGGTTTTTCCCCATCTCCTCCACAAGTTATACTGACATCAAATATAGTGAAAGCAGGGGTTATACTGTGGAGGAGGGACATACAAAGCAACAAAGAGATAATCTTATAAATGCGTTAGAAACACATCCATGAAAAAAAACATTAAAATACATATCTAAGGGTTCATTTTCTTGACATCACATTATCTGACCTTTTCCGCTTGACTCATACATATACTAGATATTGCAAATAAGGGAAACCATGGGACCTATGTTTCTTTGGGCCTGGCTTACTTCACTTAATATAATTTTTTCCAAGTTTTTCCATTTCCTAACAAATGGGGCAATGTCATTCTTTCTGATGGAGGCATAGATAGGACTTAATATTTCTAAAAGAGGGCTGGGCAGTTGGCTCAGTGGTAGAGCACTTGCCTTGCATGCCTGAGGCCCTGGGTTCGATTCCTCAGCACCACATAAGCAAAAAGAAAAAAGCCGGAAGTGGCGCTGTGGCTCAAGTGGTAGAGCGCTAGCCTTGAGCTGAAGAGCTGAGGGACAGCGCCCAGGCCCAGAGTTCAGGCCCCACGACCGGACCCAAAAAAATAAAATATTTCTAAAAGAGCAGTACTTTTCAAATTGCCTTTGCATTCAAAATGCCCCCTTACAAGATTGTGACCTGGGTTTAAATTAATTGCAAAATTCATTCTAAAATGTGTAAGGGACTATAAGAAATCCTAAACAAACTAATTGGATACTGCAAAAACAAGAGGAAGTTAAGTAGGGGAGGATGACTCACATCTGTGATCTTTGCTACTCAGAAAGAAGAGATCTGAGGATGGTAATTCAAAACCAACCTGAGGAAGAAAAACCTTTCCAAAAATTATTTCCAAAAAAAACAACAACAAATATCTAAAATTGGAGCTATGGACATGAGAAAAAACTGTTCAAGTACAGTATTAACATGTACTTTTCCTTTTTCTTGTATATGTTTTTCCTTAGTTTAAAATTGCCATTGCCAAAATTTTGTTTCTCTGATATATTTATCTTTTGTGCCACCAGTGGAAATTGAACTCAGGACCTTGCTCTCTTGCTTATTTTCTGTTCAACGCTTGTACATAGAACTTTAGCTACACCTCCAGTTCCTGACTTTTACTGATTCATTGAATAAGGGTCTTTAAGATTTGTCTGCAGGTGCTGCTTTGAACCTCCATCTTTAGAATTTTAGAAGCTAGAATTAGTGAGATGGTTCATGACATCTGGCAAGTCATTTTCCATTTATGCAAGTCTTCTTTCTCCTATTTATGATGTATTTTATGTCAGTGTTCATATTTCTTATGTATCTTTTTTCCAAATTTTTTATTGTGATTGATTAATGTAATCATATAAAATTATGATTTCACAAATTTCAAAGTATTTTGGGATAGTGATGCTTAGTTAAAGTCACAAACACATTCTAACACTCATGGGACAAATTGTCTATCATGGTCCATAAAGTTTATGAGTTCTATGGGCTTTGACTATACAGTTATTTCTTCCATATTGAGTGATATTGCATAGTGTCAGCTGTTCTCTCTTTCCCACTCATTTCCTCCCTCCCATGGTTGCCTTTAAGTTGTTTGGTTTGTTTTTATCAATGTCCGGTGCAGCCGATGGGTCCCACTGTTGTATGTTTTCCCGTTTCCCTCTAGTTCTGTGCCCTCCTCCTAGTTTCCCTCCGATGTGCACATATATACCATATGTGGTCAGCGGCATGGGGTCAGTTAGTAATGATTGGACTAGATGAGTGGGGGTCTTTTGTTTCTCGAGTCTTGTTTACTTTGTTGTATTACCTTATGTTCTGGATTTAACATCCACTTATCAGGGAGACCATGTGTCATTTGTCTCTTTCCTCTTGGCTTACCTCACTCAACATGATTTCTTTAAGTTCCATCCATTTCTCTGTGAATGCCATTATTTTGTTCTTTCTAATGGCAGCATAATATTCCATTGGATATAAATACAATTTTTTGATCCATTCATCTGTAGTGAGAGCATCTGGGTTGTTTCCATATCCTGGCTATTGTGAACAGTGCTGCAATAAACATAGAGGTGCATGTGTCCTTGTATCCTGGTTCCTGTTGTTCAGGATAGATGCCTAGGAGTGGTTAGTACATGGTGATAGGCTGGAGTCCACTTTTAGTTTTCTGCATGTGGCCACCCAGTTTTCCCAGCACCAGTAGTTGAAGAGGCTGTGCTTCTTCCACTGTATGTCTTTGGCTCCTTTGTCAATTATCAGCTGACTATAGGCATGTAGTTTTATTTCTGGATCTTCTATTCTATTCCCTTGGTCTTCGGGGGTCTGTTTCTTTTTGTTGGGGGGGGGTCCGGTCGTGGAGCCTGAACTCTGGGCCTGGGTGCTGTCCCTCAGCTCTTCAACTCAAGGCTAGCGCTCTACCACTTGAGCCATAGCGCCACTTCCGGCTTTTTTCTTTTTGCTTATGTGGTGCTGAGGAATCAAACCCAGGGCCTCAGGCATGCAAGGCAAGTGCTCTACCACTGAGCCCTTCCCAGCCCCTCAGGGGTCTGTTTTTGTGCCAGTACCATGCTGTCTTTGTCATTATGGCTCTATAGTAGAGTTTGAAGTCTGGCATCGAGATCCCTCCCTTGTTTTCTTTTTTGCCTAGAATTATTTTGGCTATTCTAGTTCTTTTTATGTTCCATATGAATTTTTGGACTGTTTTCTGTATTTCAGCAATGTATGTCATTGGGATTTTAATAGGAATTGCATTAAATTTGTATATTAATTTTGGCTTTTTCACTACATTAAGTCTGCCTATCCAAGAACATGGAAGGTCTTTCCACTTTCTGGTGTCCTCTATAATTTCTTTCTTTAAGTTTTTATAGTTTTCATTAAATAGTTCTTTTGCATCTTTGGTTAGGCTAATTCCTAAATATTTTATTTGGGGGGAGGGTATTGTGAATGAGGCCGTTTCCTTGATTTCCCTTCCTGCTTGTACATTGTTTGTGTACAGGAAGGCAACTGATTTTTGTGGGTTGATTTTGTATCCTGCTACTTTGATGAATTAGTTTATAAGTTCTAAGAGCTTGAGGACGAAGTTTTTGGGATCATGGAGGTATAGTATCCTGTCATCTGCCCAAAGAGATAATTTAACTTCTTCCTTCCCTTTGTGGATCCCTTTAATGTCTTTTTCTTGCCTTTTTGCTCTGGCTAAGGTTTCCAGAAGTATATTGAAGAAGAGTGGAGAAAGTGGGAATCCTTGCCTGATTTTAGGAGAATTGGTTGTTTTTCCCATTAAGTATAATATTGGCTGTTGGTCTGTGGTATATGGCTTTTATTGTTTTAAGGAATGTTCCTTCTATTCCTATTTTTCCCAGAGCTTTTAACATGAATATTGTCTCTTATCAAAAGCTTTTTTTCTGCATCAATGGAGATAATCATGTGGCTCTTGACCTTGGGTCTGTTGAGATGATGGATTACATTTATTAAATTATGTAGGTTAAACCATCCATGCATCTCTGAGATGAAGCCTACTTGGTCATGATGTATGTTTTTTTTTTATATGTTTCTGGATTCTGTTGGATAGAATTTTGTTAATGATCTTTGTGTCTGTGTTAATCAAGAAGATTGGTCTGTAGTTTTTTGTTGTTGCTGTTGTTGTTGGGTCTTTGCTTGGGTTGGGGATGAGTGTGATATTGACATCGTAGAATGAGTTTTGGATAGCTCCCTCTTTTTCTAGTTCATGGAAGAGGCTGAGGAGTATGGGTGTTAGTTCCTTTTTAAAAGTCTTACAGAATTCCGTAGTGAATGCATCTTGTCCTGGGCTTTTCCTTGTTGGAAAACTTCTGATTGCTTCCTTTATCTCATTGTAAGATATTGGCTTTTTTAATTGATTGGTTCTTTGTTCAGTTTGGGTAACTTGTATTTCTCTAAAAATGCATCCATTTCTGATAGGTTTTCTTTCTTTAGAGAGTATGGATTCTGGATATAGTTCTTTAGAATTGCTTGGATGTCTTGGGTATTTGTTGTGATTTTTCCCGTGGCATCCCTGATCTTGTTAATTTGGGTTTCCTCTCTTAATTAATCTTGCCAAAGGTCCATCAATTTTATGTATTTTTTTAAAAACCAGCTTTTTGTTTTATTAATTTTATTTATAATTTTCTTAATCTCTATCTCGTTAATTTCAGCTCTTAATTTGGTAATCTGGTTCTGTCTAGTAACTTTAGGTTCCACTTTTTTCATGTTTTTCTAGTAGTTTACAACATGGGATTATTTACTTAGTCCATCTCTATTTTCTTGATGTGGACACTGAGGGCAATAAATTTGCCCCCTCAGGAATGCTTTTGCTGTGTCCCACAGGTTTCTTGATGTGTATTCATTTTCATTGAATTGTGGGATCCTATGTATCTTGTTAAATATTTTCTCCCCAAACTAGGTTTTTGGTGTTATTTAGGGTGAAATTTTCTTAGATGTTTGCATGAAGCACAATGGATGTGTAATGATACTTGAATTCACTGTTGGAAGAGAGTCCCATGTACCACTACATTTACTCTGGCATTTGTCCCAATTGACAGATTATGAGCTTGAGGATCAAGGAGGAACACCTTTCTAGGATGTCTGGTCTGCTATGTCCTAGAGCTAGTGTAGGGACCCTATCACCATATAGAGGCATGGCCTGAACTTTTGCCACTGCCTATGCATTTAATAGTTGCCTCTATATTCAGTAGATTCTCTTGTACAGCTACAGGTGTTTTTCAACCCACTCAGGACCCATGTGCCTGGGTCATCAGATTATAGGAAGAAAAAATCCACAGTATATAGGATTCAAGAATTGTACAACATAAATATTGATGTTTTAATAGAGTTAGAAGAGTAAATAAAATAAACATTTTACATCAATCATGACAAAAATTAAAATAGATATTTTCCCAGGGAGGGGAGAAGGAACCTATAACACTAGATCATCCTATAAGTTGCCTATAAGCAGAAATGCTAGGTCAGGGTAGTCAAAGGGATCTACCACCTCATTACAGGAAGGCTTTTCTTCCTGAGTTAAGGGAGGGACATATTCTAATTTTTCCATTGGAGATTGGTTTTCCTGCAGCAGATATTCTGTGAGGACAGACTCCCTTTCCTCAACTGAATCAAGCTTTCAGACATCACTTATTGGTGCTTCTGAACACAGACTGGGGAAATTTTCCTCAAACCCCATAAGTGCTGGTTTATCCTGTATGCCAAGACATGTCCTGATTTGACTCACCTGGAGCTGATCTAGGTAGACTGTGAAAGTCAAGTGAATAAATTCTGGATCTTCTTCCACTGTAGTACCTGCAGGTTCATCTGCGTCATGTGTAGGGTTCGGAACAAGTGGGACATCCACAGGACTCAAAATCTGCTTGGTCTTTTCTGCAAATGGCCTTATCTGCTCTACATTCACATTCTTTCTGGAGTCCAGTGATGACTCCAGATCTCCATCATCACCATTGGTGACATCACTGAGGGTTCTTTATTTCGAATTCAGGGAAAGCTGCTCTATGGTGATCGAAACCTGAGAATGGAAATAGGTAAAGGATTCTTAGAGTGGAGTCTATAAGTTCATGTGTAATTAAACTGCCATGAGGTTTTAATGAAGAAAGCTATTTAACTTGAGTTTGGACTGAACAGTGGTGAGACGGTAGGGTGTTTCTAATCAGCACCGATGCCTGAATATTTTCAAAAAAGAACAGGCATTACCTGGCAGACAATATCCATAAAAGGACATTTTGTCTAGCTGGGTTGTACTAAGGGCTCCTGGCCAATCACCATCCTGAGAAGCCCATCCTTAGGGGCCTAGTTTCGATCACTACTCACAAAGTCTTGGCACCTATGCAAGGACTCCTCCTTTTTCTTGCTCTGATAAGTCATGTGTCACTCCAGCTGGTCAAGAAGGATGTGTAAGAGGAAGAGCAAGTCCAAGAGTGCAAGTTGAATATGACATAGTATATGAGTTTATTCAGGGTGTCATGGTTCCTGGGCTCATAGAAGTCATCAGGGGAAAAGTCCATCCGCAAAGTGAAGATGGAATAAAGGGTTCTGGGAGCAGATTGGTGGCAAGGTGAGAACCTGCCCTCCCCCTTCTCTGCCTCACATAGCCCCTTTCTTACAAACCCCATGCAGAGGCTGTCCATCCTCTATGCAGAGGTGCATTTATTAGGAAGTGGGAGGAGATTCCTGGGATTAGGATGCTTCTCACAACCCAGTTCTAGAAGCTGCTGCAAGACAATTCTCCAAATTTCTCACTGTGGGTTGTTTCCCCCAGAATATGATTCTCTGCACACAATATTCCCTGTCATCGATAAGAGACCACAACCACACCCACACCTGTGCCATCTGCCAACTACTAAAGTCTCAAGCCTTAACTCCCTGGTGGAAGTCATAAATAGTGTGCAAAGGAGAAATGTGTACTTTGAATCAGAAGCCTCAAAGATACCCAGTTTGCTAGGAGAGGCCTTCTCTTTGTGCCAGAGTTCACTTACTTCTTTACTTGTTCATCTTCCTCACAGTTAGGGCAGAGGGCTCTGTACCTATGGGAGGACAGGAGAACGTCACTTTAATGGCTCCTCTTTTCAGAACTAACAGGAAACCTAAGGATCTGGCTAAGTCCCAGATGGGAATGTGAAACTGAGAGACAACAACAGTGAAGTATGTCTATTCAGTCCTGTGAAAATTCTGCTAAGAGGCTTAGAGAAGTCTGTTCAAAGTAAATGTGCCAATGGTTCACCTCCAATCTTAGCTAATCAGGAGGCAGAGATCTGAGAATCACCATTTGAAGCAAGTCTGGCAGAAAAATTTGAAGACATTTATCTTCAATTGACCAGCAAAAAGGCAGAAATGACCCTGTGACTCAAATGGTAGAGTGCCAGCTGTGAGCACCAAAGGATTGGTACTTAGACCCTGAGTTCAAGTAGCAAGACATAAAAAGTAAATGGTTCAGGGGCTGGGAAGGTGGCTCAGTGGTAGAGCACTTGCCTTGCATGCATGAGGCCCTGGGTTCAATTCCTCAGCACCACATAAGCAGAAAAAAAAAGCGGGAAGTGGCACTGTGGCTCAAGTGATAGAGCACTAGCCTTGAGCTGAAGAGCTGAGGGACAGCATCCAAGCCCAGAGTTCAGGCTAACAACCAGACCCCCCCCCCAAAAGTAAATGGTTCAGGACTTACAAATGGAAGGCATCCCCGCTGGCTCAGAAGTCATTTAGCCACCTTTGACACCCTAGCCCTTTCTCTGATTACATTATTTCACAGGCCTCCAGGATTACTACTGAAAACTTATTTACAAATGATAAATGTGATTTCCTGGAGCCTCAGCTAGGTGAGAGTTACTGGCTCATGCCTATAATCCTGATTTGTCAGTAAACAGATTTCTAAAGCTCCAGTAGCTTCTGAGGGAAATGAAATGTCCTGGCTGGCCAGTCCTAAGAAATTAGCCATGGTGTGTTCTTCTTTGTCTTATGCCAAGCTCTTGTGAGAAGACCCCAGTGAAACAAACAGTCTCAGATTGGAGCCAGTACTCCCAAGACTCATCCATGAGGGCTGGCTGAGCAGCCCTGGATTGAAAGAGGAGCACTCACTTTTTAAACATAATAGCCAGCACTTGCTCCATTTTCCCACAGTCTATAGTTGTATAGGAAGTTTTGAATAAAGAAGAGATCTCCTTTCTGGTGGGCAAGGACTAGGTTCATCACAAGCATCTCCAGGCTTGCCTCCACGCTCCATACTTTACAGGGTATATCCCAGGTTGGAGCCGACTCCTTTTCACACTAAGGTGGTAAAAAGAATGGATCTTTCAAACATGGAATTGGGAGCACACTTCAAATTGAGTAACTGTAATAGAGTGGATTGAAAACTACATAGAAAGAATTATTTCAATATAGACACTTAAAAGCACACAAGAAGATGGTACTAGTCTGAGTAGGATGAGATCAAATAGGTTTTCTATCATGATTACACCTCGCCTGAGTTGCTCTGTATTTCTCTTGGTTTCTACTTGGACAAAGGCCTGAGAAACTAGATTTGGTTCTTGGTACTGATCCCATGTCTGCAGCGTTGAGTGACGCACTCACACCTCTCTTGCCAGAGACCCGAGTCTCCTGACTTTTGGGGGGGGGCGGGCTGTCGTGGGGCCTGAACTCTGGGCCTGGGAACAGTCCCTCAGCTTTTCAGCTCAAGGCTAGTGCTCTACCATTTGAGCCACAGCACCACTTCCAGCTTTTTTCTTTTGCTTATGTGGTGCTGAAGAATTGAATCCAGGGCCTCACGCAGGCAAGGCAAGCACTCTACCACTGAGCCACCTTCCCAGCCCCAAGTCTCCTGACTTTTGAACACAGAATAAGAACATCTTTCTTGTTCCAGAGCCACAGGCCAAGTGAGCTGACTTGAACAAACTTTCACAGTTTGCTATCACAGTCCCATGTTCTAATCCACTGTGAGGGAGTCAAGGTCACCTCTCAGGTTCCAATAATCTAAGCTGCTTGCTCATGTAAGACCTTCCCCAAAACAAACGAGTCTGAAATCACCACTTCCACATCACAATGTACACATATGGACATAGTAAACAGCATACCTTGTTTGTCAAATCCCCTAGGTACTGGCATGCTCTCAGCTTCAAGGAGCCATTCCTAGGTCAGATCCATGCCTTACTAGTCACTATTCCTATCACCCGGCACAAATCATTTTACTTCTCAGGGCACTCTCAGCCTGCTCTGTGCTTCCTGCACATGTTTTTTTACATCTATATCTTAGGACCTTATTTTGTTTCTGTATCCTAATCTTCTGTTTGCCCTTAAGAGCAGTCATCAGCAAAATATGAAAGTACCTAGAGGTGGGAAGATCAAAGAAGGATTGGTAAACAAACATTACACACATAGATATTTTTACAGGTTTCCATTCTTGTAAGAAAAAAGACTTTTTTTATTCTGTTGTCAAATATTTTATGAAGTAGGGAAGGGGAGAAGGGAAAAGGTGCATTTGTTTTTATTGTTATGATGACTACTATTTTAAGAATACTACAGCATTTAAGGAATGTTATATATAAAGCTAGATAGAAAACTGCTATTTGGTTTTTTTTTTTACAAGCTATTTGTTTATACAGTACTTGCCTCTGAAGTCTTGGCTTCTGTGTGCCATGATCTATCCTTCTCCTTCAAGAAATACAAAAATTAATTTCACAAATTGCCGAGCTGTTGTCCAATCTCTGGATGTGAATGTAAGATACAATGTTGCTTTAGAGAGAGAGAGAGACAGAGAGAGAGAGAGAGTGCATGCTCACACACTCACATGAATATTTTAGGCTTGTGCTCATGGTTACCTTGAGTATCTTCTGCTCAAAACTAGTGCTCTACTACCTGAGCCACAACTCCACTTCCAGCTTATTGTAATTAATTGGAGATGAGAGACTCACAGAGTTTCTTGCCCAGTCTGGATTGGAACTGAATCTTCAGTTTTCAATGTCCTGTGTAGCTGGGATTATAGGTAAGAGCCACCAGAATCTGCTGAGAGATCACGAAGGTTGCAAGTTTCAGTCCAGCTTCACAAAACACTATATCCAGCAATTGTAAATCCCTACATGATGGAATGTGATGGAATGAGGATAAATTAGGGGTATAGTATACTAGCATAACTTACATGATACCCTGGTCTCAATATCTACCATCACAAAACCAAGCAAAATGAGGCAATTTCAAAAAAATCCATCTTATAATAATTTAATTGTGAAAATAATTAAAAAGGAAAAACATTCTTATTTATAGGGGGTAGTGGATGGCAGAATAAGGAAAGGAAAATTGTATACTGCATGAAAATTATTCTCTGGTATTGTCATGGTGGATATATGTTAATGCTTTACAAAGCAGCAATAAATAAAGATATATCTACTACTTGTAATCTAACGTGTCTCTATCCCTATCCACTTCCAATCCTTTAGTGAACATTATCAATTTATGGATGTTTATGGTATATTCCAAAATAACAAGTAGAGTCATGATGTTACCAAATTACATTGGTAATCAAAGTTTTAAGAGATGAAAGTGCTATCTCTGCAGTACTATTTTTTGTTGGTGGTTGTGGTGGTCACGGAGCCTGAACTCTTGACCTGGGCCTGTCCCTCAGTTCTTCAGTTCAAGGCTAGCACTCTACCACTTGAGCCATGGCTCCACTTCCAACTTTTTTTCTGCTTATGTGGTGCTGAGGAATTGAACCTGAGGCCTCATGCATGCAAGGCAAGCACTCTAGCACTGAGCCACCTTCCCAGGCCCTGAAGGTGCTAATTATATCGAACTGATTATTATGTACTCAACAAGGACTGTATTATCATTATACACCCTAAGTATGTACAATCACTACTTCAAATTTAAGCAGAACACATCAAGGTTTTGAAGACATATGCCTGTAAAGCTATCTACTTGGCAAGTTGACATTAGTTCAAGACCAGTCTAGTTATATCTACACAAAGCTCCTTCTCATTCACCTGCTGTGTGGTGGTACACATCTGTCATCTCAGGTACATGGGAGGCTGAGAGTAGGAGGATTTTAATCCCTGGCCAGCCCAGGAAAAAGTTCCTTGTGACTCCAACAAACTACTCAGACAAAGAAAGAAGTGGTGCTGTAGCTTAAGTGATATTTCCACAAAAAATTCTCATAAATGTGTATATATATTAAAAAGGTGGGACTGTAGAGGAGGCTCAGATAATGGTAGACAGAATGGTAGACAGAAAAATCAAAGGCAAATAATTTCAAAGTACAGGTCAACTATGCATAAGCAGGACATAAAGAACCTCAATGACAGCAGTTGACCAATAGTAGATTGTGGCTCTTTAGAGGAAAAGAAAACAGCAGAGAGGATTTTTCTACCAAAATATATGTATTTCTGAATCACTATAGTGAAACTCCTTGCTGGGTGCAGGTGGCTCACGCCTGTAATCCTAGCTACTCAGGAGGTTCAGATCTGAGGATCACGGTTCAAAGTCAGCCCAAATACTTCTTCAAATAATTTGTTCCAAGCAGGAACATCTGTCAGACTCTTATCTCCAATAAACGACTAGAAAACTGGAAGTGGCGCTGTGGCTTAAGCAGTAGAGCACTTGCCATGAGCTAAAGAGCGTAGGGACAGACAGTGCCCAGGCCCAGAGTTCAAGCCCCACAACCAACCAAAAACAAAAACAAACAAACAACAACAACAAAAAAAAACGTAGTGAAACTCCTTGGTACAGTTCATACATACACAGAAATGCCAGGAAAGAAAAACAGGCTCAGATATGAAGGTGGGCACAAGTGGGAAAGGTAGGGAATTGAATCTTTTGGGAGAAGAATTATAGAGGGGCTGATGTTGATTGGGATATATTTTATATATGTGTGGAAATTTGACAGTGAAATCCTTTTGTGGCTAATGTTTGGTAATAAAAATTGAATTATTTAATCTAGCAGCAATAGCTCAATTCTAGCTACTTAGGAGGCTGAAGTTCTACAGAAACAAGTTTCAAATCCAGACAGAAAATGTTATTGGAAACACAGTCTTTAAAATAATAGGCAAAATCTAGCTTGCATATGTGTTTCTATCATAGCTGGGTCAGCTGAGAAAGCAAGGTAAGAAAGAGCAAGGCTCTGATGTCAAAAACCAGTACTTGAAGGGGAAAAGAGGTATTTTATTAGTCATAAGAATTGTCTGTATTCAGTGGATATAAGTTCACATCAAATTCATAATTTAAATTTTTTACCCAGTATTATGAGCTCTATTTTATATTGTAGATACCACTTACAAAACAAAAATGTGATGTATGTATGTATGTATCTCTCTCTATATATATTTATCTATCTATGTATCTATTTGTCTATCTATCTTCTATCTATATGACTGCCTGAGTGTCTTCTATTTTGCCAGTTCTTGAATTCAGGGCATGAACTCACATTCCTTAGGATTAGCTTGATTGCTCATGGCTGGAAAACAACTGAGCCAGGCCTCCATTCTGTCTTTTGGTTAGTTTATTACAGATGGAGTCTGTGGACTTGTTTTAAGGGTAAGAGTGGCTTCAAACAATTATTCTCCAGTTCTCAGGAGAAAACCAGCTAGGCTTATAGGCATGGGTGAATGGTGGAAGGCAAAAGGCTTTCTTTCAATGAGGTCTAGTTTGTTTATTATATTTGTCAATAATATTGTTGGTATGTTTTTTGAAAAAAGTAATTTCCTAATGCAATATCATAGTGGTGGAGCACTAGTCTTGAGCAGAAAGTTCAGGGAAAGACCTTGGCCCTTGGTTCAAGCCTCAGGACACACACACACACACACACACACACACACACACACACACATAGCCTAAAAGGTATAAAAACTATGCCAACTTTCTCAGGACACAAGGCTTTTTTTACATAGTTGCCAACTTTGGCTCAAATACACAGGCATCCAAAGAAAACTTGATTTTTATCTATTCTGCATTCGTGGTGATTTCTTCAAATAACCAATTCAAGGTTCTAAAACCCACAACATAAAAGATCTCATTGAGATAAACAGATGGACACACAACTGTAATCCCTTCACTCAGAAGGTTTTAGCAGGAGGATTGGAGTATGACTCAAATGTGGTTGACACATCAAGACCTAAAGTAAAACACATCAAAAATGAACACATGAATAAATAAAGTATCAGTCCCTTGAACCCCTGCCTTATCTTCTTTACTCCCTAGGTTCAGGATTATGGTGTTCACTACATCACAACCTGTTTAGTTATTTTAAGAAACAGATGGATGCTGGGCGCTGGGGGCTCACGCCTGTAATCCTAGCTACTCAGGAGGCTGAGATCTGAGGATCGCGGTTCAAAGCCAGCCCGGGCAGGAGAGACCGTGAGACTCCTATCTCCAAGAAAAACCACCAGAAAACCGGAAGTGGAGCTGTAGCTCAAGTGGTAGAGCGCTCGCCTTGAGCTGAAGAGCTGAGGGACAGCGCCCAGGCCCAGAGGTCAAGCCCCATGACCGACAAAAAAAAAAGAAAGAAAGAAAGAGACAGATGGTTTTCCCTGATGCAAAGGGTCAGAAAAGGGTAAATGGTGTTCAGAGTCCTTTGGTGGAAACAAAGTCCTTAGCACAAAATGCAGGGATGTTCTTATTGGTCTGTTCCAATGTAAACACAGCAGATGGGCTCCTAACTCCAGGCCCCTGGACAGCAATGTCTCTGTGCAATACTAGGGTGAAGGCAGTTCCAGACACTAGAGGAAGAGCTGATTCTATGTGAGGATGAAATTCAGCAGGGTCAAGCTTGCTTCTCAATACACACACCACCACTACCCTTACCACCATTACCACTACCACCACCACACGAAAGAGTCTTTAGCATTCTGGCCATCTGCCTCTCCCCAAAACTTATGCTATTATACAAGTTATTCCAAGACAAACTCATCAGTGTTGAAAGGATTGAGTTGCCACTGTTCTTTCTACACCTTCCAGTGTTTCGTGTTTCAAACTAGAAAGCTCTAAGGTGACCACATAACTGCCTAAGTTGAAATGATGTTTGCATGGAGACCTAGCTATATAATGGTGGACAAGTTGCATAACTTCAATCCTCATGTTTATTTTAATCTGCAAATGGGAATAGGGATTAGTATAGGGGCACATGCCTGTTTACCTATTTATGGACAGAAGGAGAATAGCAGTCCACCGCCAAACCAATGTGAAAGAAAATGGGAAAAAGCAAAAGGACTGGAAGCATGGCTACAGTGGTAATGTGGAGGTGCTGCCCTAACTTGTGGAGAGCCCTGAACATAATACCACTGGAATTCACCAAAGCAAATTGAAATACCTTGGAATGCCTGATAAAATGTCTGTAAGAAATAATGAAAATATAAACATGTGTCACACATCCCCTCACCCCCTAGTCCCCATATCCTATGCAGGACAGAGCTGAAAGCTCAGTAAAGACTTGGTGCTAAGGATACAGGCCAGGGATGGGCCTAGTGTGGCCAGAGTTGCTCTGACAGGTACAAGTTACCAAGCAAGAATGCATAGGCTGTCCTTCCTCACACATGTGTTCATTGCCTTCTCCAGACTATGGGATGAACATGTCTGAAAGCACACTTAAAAACATGCTATGCAGCTATGGCTTAGTGATAGAATGCTTGCCTAGCATGCATGAAAGTCTTGGTTCGATTCCCCAGTACCATATAAACAAAACAAACAAAAGAAAGCTAGAAATTGCACTCTCAATCAAGTAGTAGAATGCTAGCCTTGAGCAAAAATAGACTCATGAACAGTGCCCAGGCCCTGAATTCAAGCCCCAGGGTTGGCAAAACAAAAAACAATAATAAAAAAAAAACTTGGTACTGCCGTGTGTCAGTGCCTCACGCCTATAATCCTAGCTACTCAGGATGCTGAAATCTGAGGATTGTGGTTCAAAGCCAGCCTGGGAAGGAAAGTCTAGGGGACACTTATCTCCAATTAGCCACCAGAAAACTGGATGTGGCACTGTGGCTCAGATGGTAAAGTGTGTGCCTTGAGCTGAAGAGCTCAGGAACAGCACCCAGGCCCTGAATTCCAGCCCCAGAACTGACAAATTAATTAACATTTTTTTCCACACATATCCTGAGCTCCCAACCCCACAGGTACTGAACATAATATGACCAAAATGCAAGCTTGAAGTGCAGTGAAGACTCAGAGGCCTGGGTAGGAACCTAGAGTCACCAAAGTTGTTCTGGTTGGCACCAACGTACCAAGCAGGAAGGGACTGGAGGTCCTTTCTCACATACACCTTCACCTCCTTCTCCAGGCCGCAGAATGAACATGAAAGTATAGATGAAAATTTGATGCAGACGTGGAGAAAGGCGAGTGACCTGGGCAAGATATGAGTTTGCGAGAGCAAGTTCTGATGGGGTCTTTCTAGACCATCCCACATTGGGCCATATACCATGAACCTCTATTAAAGATACCAAGCTTAGTACAAAATGTCATGTCAAAACCAGCTTTACAATGTGGGGGGAGGGAGGGGGGTATGATTGGGTGGGGGGGAGGGGGGAGGCTGGGAAGGGAGGTGAAGGGTAAACAAAGGAGGAGGCTGCAATGCTTGGTAAGAAATGTATGCATTTTCCTGCCCATGTAATTGTAACCCCTCTGTACAGTATGTTCTCAAATAAAATAAAATAAAATTTAAAAAAATAAATAAATAAAGATACCAAGCTTCCATACTCTCCACAATTTATCCTACAGTCAGAAGAAGACAACATGCATCAAAATCTTGATGGCCAGGCTAAGAGCTGAGGTGCTTGCCAGGCTTATGAGAGGTCATGGGACACAATACCACTGGAATTTACCAAAAAGAAATAGAAATAAATTTGAATGACTAATAAAATGTGTATCAAACCTATATGATGAAAACAAAAATCTTTTTGTGTTGGTTCTGGGGCTTGAACTCAGTCTAGGTGCTTTTCTTGAGGTTTTGTTTCCCTTTTTGGGGGAGGAAAGGAAGGGGTCGGTTGGTGATTATTGAAGAAAAAGGAATTTTCTACCTGGACTGGGTTCAAACTGCAATCTTCAGAGCTTTGCCTCTTGAGTAGCTAGGAAAGCAGATATGAACCACTAGCACCTGGCAGAAATGTTTTCCACAGATCCCCTTATGCCCTAACTCACTATCTTCTCCAAAGCAAGATTTGTTGAGGTCCAGCCAAACCATACTACATTAGGCCTTATACCCAGATCCTACACTCATAATTCCAGGCTTCTGAACCTTTTGCATTTTCTCATCACCCAGCACCTGAAGTTAAAGGAAGTCTCTGTAGAACAAGGCTTCACCATCCTGGAGCCTCTTTTATGCTGAGAGTGATCAGGAGTATGGCTGAGAACAAAAAGAAAAAGCCATCTAGAGCACACTTTCTGCTCTCACCTTCTGATACCACCGCCCAGTTTCTAATGAGACAGATCTCAGGTCAGGCCTGACACAGTGATGATAAGGGACATGACTCAGTGTAAAGGTGCCTACCTAGCTTGAAGGAGGCCATGGAACACAGTATCATTTTCATGGTCTTAATTCTAGACAAAATACTTTCATATGCCTAGTACAATGGGAATAAAACCTAGACAATGGAAAATGAATGTCTTATAGAATTTCCCCAACCCCTAGGCTTTGCTAAGGACATGAACACTCTGAACAGGATGATAATAGATGCAGATTCTGAGTTAATCAGACTAGTAATTGGCCAGAACATGAAGCAGGCACGGACAATGAACATGGCCCAGACCTGAGCAGGTCCAGAGTTGAAGCAGGCCAGGTGCAGACCCAGACTCAAAGCAACCAGGACTCCAAGCAGCCAGGACTCAGAGCAGCTCAGACTCAGAGCAGGCATAGAAAAGATGTGAACATACTGGCTGGGAAGGTGGCTCAGTGGTAGAGTGCTTGCCTTGCATGCATGAAGCCCTGGGTTCAATTCCTCAGCACCAAATAAGCAAAAAGAAAAAAGTGGGAAGTTGTGCTGTGGCTCAAGTAGTAGAGTGCTAGCCTTGAGCTGAAGAGCTGAGGGACAGGGCCTAGGCCAAGAGTTCAGGCCCCACGACTGGACCCCCCCCCAAAAAAAGAAAAAAAAAGAAAAGATATGGGCTACAAGGAGGCCCAGGAACAGGTCTGGAATTGGAACCAGCATAGACTCAGAGTGGGCACAGAGTCTGAGGGGCCTAGACTAGGAACAGGCGTGGACTCAGACTCAAAGGACACCTGGACTCAGAGTAGGCACAAGAAACGGACTTTGACTTGGACTCTGTGCTCCAGACTTAAAGGAGGCCCAGTCTAGAAATATGCCTGTAACCAGAACTGGTGCAGATTTCAGAGCAGGCTCAGACTACAAAAGGCCTGGACTAGGACTCTAAGGAGGTTTAGATTCCAGGGAGGGCCAGACTCGGCACAGGGTTGTATGTACTAAAAACAAAATGAAATCACTTAGTAGGACTAATGAAATGCGTATATGTGTATAAGACCTATATGCTTGATATGTGCAATTAATAATTTAGAGGAATAATTTAGAAGTAACTTGTTTTGAAGCTCTTCTGCTTTCATCCTTGCTATGACCTCTTCCAAAGACAAAAATCTCTCCTCATATTCCCAGGCTCTGCAACCTCTTCTTAGCCCAGCCCTGAATTAGCTGTGTGTATCAAGCTGGACACCTACATCCCTTGAGCCTCAGTTTTTCTGAGAAAAAGGAAATGAGACCAGCTTCTACTCTGACATCAAATGCCCAATTCAAAAGGTCCCTCCTCTGAGAAGCTTCTCTGCTCCTCAGGAATGACAAGCATGGGGCCAGAGATTGTCTGCCTCTGGCTGTGTCTCTACACTGGGTATGTCTAGAAGACCAAGGTGGACTCTTTTTCCTAACACTGGGTACGTGTCAGAGAATGTTTGCTGAATTTATGAAATTTTGCTACTATGCACATTCATCTTTACACCTTAGAAATCACCCCCAGATATTCTTTCCTCTGGGATCCCTCCAAGGGCAGGGAGTACCCTATTGGGGTATCACCTGCCTGAACACAGAGCATCCTAGAGGGGCATCACCTGCCTGAATACAGAGTACCCTATGGGGATATCACCTGCCAGAACAATCCGTTACTACCCTCCAGACACATTTGTCTTCATGGGCACCCTGGATACCAAGGGTACCACCTACAAGTACAAGATGGCACTGCTGGGAAGGCCTGGGAATTGCAGAACTGCCAGGTAAGATGTTGATTTACTGCTGCAATGACTGTCAGAGCCAAACCTAAAGCTGCAGGACCAGCAGAGGAATCCCTGTGTTTCCCAGGCTACTACCAAACCATCAACTGTAATTCTTGTTCTTCACTGTGTGGTTTAGGTCATCAAATTAAAATCTCAGACTCCCTAACCCAGAGAATTAGTAATCACTTTGTGTTGATTAGAACAATATCACCTGTAAAAGACAGAAAACACAAAACTGAGCAAAGGAAAAAGTAATGTACTTCTACCTGTGAAGGAGAAGCTGAGGTGCAGCTTCAGGCTCAGCTGTATCCAGGTGTGCAGGCAGCATTGTTGCAGTGCCCTGCATGTTCAGTGTCTAATGTCTTCTGCTTTCTCTCCAGTCCATGGAAGGGGGGATGGGCGCTGATGGAGCCACAAGCCCCAACCCAACCTGTCTAGGTCTTGTGGTCTCTTCTTGGGCCAGTCAAGATTCAGGACTCTGGGATGCTCTGTCCAAATCAGTATCCTTCCTGTCCCTGGAAGATGAAGAACTCTATAAAGAAATTGTTGCAGGTGCCTCCCAGAGGAGAAAGATAAAGCCCACTATTAGCCACCTTCAGAACAATGAGCTACCTTTTCTCAGCTTATCCTGAAATGAAAATAGCTTTGTTGCACACAGCTTTCCCTCCTTATGAGCACTTCTAGGGGTACCTAATGTGTCAGGCTCCTGTGTTAGATGCTCATCTCAGCCTGGTTATTATGATTCCCTTCCTTGCAAAAACACTACACTACACACACACACACACACACACACACACACACACACACACATCCCTTCCAAGTCCCAAATCTGTTGGGTTGAAGATGCACATGCATGGCTTCAGGACTAGTTTCACAGTCATAGATGCCATAGTCATAGATGGAACAAATATCTCCTTCAGTCACCTACCTTGGTTTACTTCTCTCTCACTCTTCCTGCAAAATTCCTGCCAATTTAAAGTATGCTATATAAGGCCTTCCTTTTGTTTACATTAAGAAGCATCTTCTCTTATTCTTGGCCATGACCGGGTATTTGATAATTTGGGTTGCTAATTACTCAATCCTAGCAAAACAGTTTCATGAGGGGATCTTTAGGAACCTCTTCAGAAGATTATAGTCCTTACATGTCCTCTTAAGGCCTTGAAAGCCATGCTTCTATGAGCTTCATCCCTAGGCCTTCCCAACTATCCAAACTTCTTCCGCTTCCTCACCAGTTCCTAGGGACAAGCACTTAGGGGTCCTAGCACAAGAGGCAGGTGACTCTCTAGTCTCTACAAACGATTGGATTCGGTATGCCTGAGAAGACTGAATCCTAGCCACAGGTACCCCTCATTCCAGAGGCACAAAACTAACATCTCACCAACTCTGACAAATTTCCTTACATCGGTGGGAGAGTCTCCTCAGTTTCTCTCTCTCCCCTCCTACACAGGTTCTCGCACACTCTGCTTCCATTTCTTTTCATGCATGTCCACACCTGAACCCCTGTAATTTTCTGTCAGCACAGGATGCCATCTGGGAAATTCACTCCTGTGTATGTCACCAGACAGAGGTAAGGTTTAGTGAAGCTCCCCTTTAAATATAGTAACTCTTCACTTAGGGTTCTTGACTTTGATCACAGAACTTCTGGACAAGTCAAAAAACTTGGCAGAGTTTTGTTAAGTAAACAACAAGGAAACAGACAGACAAAAAAGCAAACAGAAGGGTAGGGGCACACTCTAGCAAAGTGTGGGTGGTCTCATAGGGATACAAAGCACAGAGACACACACACAAGGAGACACCTAGAAAGACACACAGGTCCTTGAGCTGTTGAGTATTTATAAGGGAAAGGCAGGGGGTCTGGCTTTGAGTTATGCAAAGCTGGGTGCTTTGTCTTTGCTTTTACTACACCTGGTGTTATACTTTGAGTTTCCAGGAAAGAATGCATCCTGCCATAAAGCAGATCCTTATCCTTGAAACAAGGAGACACCCTGCTGTCTGCATTTTGGGGCATCCTGTCAGGCAGTTGTGAATTCTTGGGTGAGAAATGCATCCCTCAGGAAAGAATGCATTCAGTTGCCTCTCTTTGAAGCAAAGATAGCATTTCTAAGATTTTAGGTGCCATATTTCAGAGTTGTCAACAAAAGGCCTCAGTTTCCATAAGTTATCCTGCTTCATGTAGACCTCTCTAAGTTCTCCCTGGCCACCTACCTTGGCAGCCCCTACCCACGTTGTCCAGCGCCTGGCCTCCTTTCCCCATGTCCTTTAGAAGCCCCACCCCTAAGAGAGGCTGCTACTGGGATGCAGGGGTGATATCGGGTTTGTGTGGATAAACCTGAATGGAATAGTCTCCCATAGGTCAGGTTGTTTTCGGGGAGGCCTGGCGCCACAGAGAGTTGGAGATGCCTCAGGTCCCGGAACTGCAAGTCCTTCTCCGTGGGGGAGTGCTGGCTTTATCTCTCCATAGTGTCTTGGTCCGATAAGGCACTGCAGTCCTCACAGGCCTCTGCCACCCTCTCCTACCACCACAGGGCCTAGGAGAGCTGAAGCAGGGAGCAGACTGCCCCCACTTTCTGGCACAGTGGCCCTGAGCAGGGAGGGAGAGGCGCAGGCCACCTTTCCTGCTGACACAGGGACTTGGAGCTGGGCACAGGCAGCCCTCACTTGCCAGCACAGCAGGCCAAAGTGGGGAGAGGACGTGGGCCATCCTTGCCTCCCTGCACAGAGGCCCGAAAACAGGGAGCAGGGCAGAGAGACTTGCACTACAGAGCTTATTCTATAGCAGAAGGACATGCAAATATCAGCTCCCTCTAAAAAAAATAGAATGGTAGAAAGACAGCCTCTTCAGTAAATGGTGCTGGCAAAATTGGTTAACTACTTGTAGAAAACTAAAGCTAGATCCTTATATATCACCCTGCACCAGAATCAACTCCAAATGGATCAAAGACCTCAGAGTCAAAGCAGACACTCTGAAAACATTACAGGATGGATAGGAGAAACCCTAGGTCTCCTTGGCACAGGCTGAAATTTTCTTAATAGAGACCCAGAAACACAACAAATCAAAGAAAGGTTGGACAAATGGGATTGCATGAAATTGCGGAGCTTCTGCATGGCAAAGTACATAGCTAGTAAGATCAATAGAAAGCCCACAGATTGGGAGAAGATCTTCACTAGCCATACAACGGACAAGGGTCTCATATCTAAAATATACCTTGAACTCAAAAAATTAAATCCCCCAACAACAAATCTTCAATGAAACAACTGTCCAATAAATAAGTGGGTTGAAGAATTAAAGAGAAACTTCTCTGAAGAGGAAAGAAGGATGGCCAATAGACACATGAAGAAATGCTCAACCTCCCTAGCCATAAAAGAAATGCAAATCAAAACAACATTGAGATACCACCTCACTCCAATTAGAATGGCTAAAATCAAGAACTCTAATAACAACAGCTGCTGGAGGGGATGTGGACAGAAGGGAACCTTACTGCATTGTTGGTGGAAGTGTAAATTTGTTCAACCACTTTGGAAAGCCGTATGGAGGTTCTTCAAAAGACTCCACATAGGGCTGGGAAGGTGGCTCAGTGATATAGTGCTTGCCTTGCATGCATGAGCCCCTGGGTTCGATTCCTCAGAACCACATACCCAAAAAGAAAAAAGCCGAAAGTGGTGCTGTGGCTCAAGCAGTAGAGTGCTAGCCTTGAGCTGAAGAGCTGAGGGACAGCGCCCAGGCCCAGAGTTCAGGATCCACCACCGGACCCAAAAAAGAAAAAAGGTTCCACATAGAGCTCGTCTATGACCCAGCAATTCCACTTCTGGGCATTTATCCAAATGTTTACAAACAAGACCACAGTAAAGCTACCAGCATGACTATGTTTATTGCAGCATTATTTACTATAGCTAAGATATGGAACCAACCCAGATGCCCCTCAGTAGATGAATGGATCAAGAAAATGTGGTATATATACACAATGGAATTCTATGCCTCCATCAGAAAGAATGACATTGCCCCATTTGTTAGGAAATGGAAAGACTTGGAAAAAATTATATTAAGTGAAGTAAGCCAGGCCCAAAGAAACATAGGTCCCATGGTTTCCCTTATTTGCAATATCTATTATATGTCTGAGCCAAGCAGAAAAGGTCAGATAAGGTGATGTTAGGGAAATGAACCCTAAGATATGTATTCAGATGTTTTTTTTTCTTTCATGCGATTGTTTCTAACACATTTATAAGATTATTTCTTTGTTGCTATGTATGTCCCTCCCCCACAGTATAACCCCTGCTTTCACTGTATTTGATGTCGGTATATTTTGTGAAGGGGAAGGGGAAAAACAAATCATTTAAGTAGGGAGACAGATGGACCCATTGCAACAATGAGATGTACAAGTCATTATGTTGAAAACGAACTTTACAACTTTGGTGGTGGGGGAGGGGGGCAGGGAGGATTGGGTGTGGGGCAGGGGAAGGATGGGAAGGGATGGGAAGGGGAAACAAAGGAGGAGGCTACAATGCTTGATAAGAAATGTACTCATTATCTTGCCCATGTAATTGTAGCCCCTCTGTACAGTATTTTTACAATAAAAAAAGTATCAGCTCCTTCTGCTGATAAAAACTCCATTTAGTGTTCAGGACTGTAATCTGAGAAATGTCTATGGGGTTTGTGTTAAGATGGACTTTCCTTATGGCAGCATTACAAGGTAATTTATGAAAACTAAGAGATACTAAATATACAACTGGGTGTGAGTGAGGAGACAGTAGGTCTTTGTGAAATTTCCTGGCCAGGATGCTCTGTGTTTGCAAGTGTACAGTGTGAAGTGCAGCTGGTGGGATCTGGAGGAGGCTTGGTTTGGCCTGAGTGGTCCCTGAGACTCTCCTGTGCAGCCTCTGGATTTGGCTTCAGTAGTTACTACATGAACTGGCTCTACCAGCGTCCAGGAAAGAGGTCTGAGTGGCTCTTATACATTAGTGGTGATAGCAGTGACAAAAACTATGTTGACTCTGTGAAAGGTCAATTCACCATCTCCAGAGACAATTCAAGGAGCACACTGTTTCTGCAGATGGACAGTCTGAGAAGATAGGACATAGCTTTATACTACTGTATGAGACACAGGGGACCCAAGTGTGACCTCAGACATTAACCTCCCTGATGGTTGCTCAAGAGCAGCAAGTGTACTCAGCACCAGCATGGGATGCTCTGTGCCACCACGGGGATGCTGATCACACATTGATTTTCAGGATCTGCAGGTACAGAGAGAGGAGAAGCTATGGCCATCTGTCAGCATCTGGTGCTTCCTCTCTGTGTATCATTTCCCACAGGAGATTGTCACAGCAGATTCTGATGTTCTGTTTTTGTGCTTACTGTGGATGCCTCTTTATTAAAAAGGAATTTGTTTGCCTTTATGTTTGTTACAGTACTAGAGTTACTCAACTCCCCTTAGATTTTTAACTCGAGTCTGGCACTCTACCATTGTAGTCACAACTCACCTCTATCTTTTTGCTAGTTAAGTGGAGATTAGGTTCTTGGATTTATCTGCCCAGGGATAGATTCAAACTGATTCTCAGACGTCAGCCTCCTGAGCAGCTAGTGTTACAAGTATGAGCCACAGGAACACAGCTAAAAAGGCTATTTTTTAAAAATCTTCATACTTTCATAGTAAGAGAAATAATGAGATGCAGAAAAAAAATGCCTGTTACCCAACTAGAATCCAAAGGAAATAAATTTTTTAAATAAAGAGAAGATGAAGATGACAAAGGGAAAGATAGGGAAGGTGAAAACCCTGGGGACTCAATATGGCCAAATCATATATTACAAGCATCCAGGCACCAGTGGCTCACGCCTGTAATCCTAGCTACTCAGGAGGCTGAGATCTGAGGATCATGGTTCAAAGCCAGCCTAGGCAGGAAAGTCCAGGAGACTCTTATCTCCAGTAAACCACTAGAAAACTGGACATGGTGCTCTGACTCAGAAAACCAAGTACCTCTCCATCCCTCCTTCCCTCCCTCCCTCCCTTTCCCTCCTCTCTCCAACCCTCTCTCAACCCCTCCCTCCCCCTCTCTCTCCTCTCTCTCCTCTTTCAGTTTCATTTTTCTCTATTTTGGATGTTCGTGGGGCATGAACTTGGGGCCTGGACACCATCCCTGAGCTCTTAAGTTCAAGGCTAGCACTTTGCTGCTTTAAGCCTCAACCCCACTTCTGCTTTTCATTTAGTCAATTGAAGAAAAGAGTTTTAGGGACTTTCCTGCCTGGGCTGGCTTTGAACCACAATCCTCAGATCTCGGCTTCCTAAGTAGTTAGAATTGCAGGCATGAGCCTCTTGTGCTTGGCTCCCTCTCTCTTATTAGCACTGAGAAACAAACAATTCCTAAACTCCAGCATGTTAGCAGCAAAAGAGAAGCAGAAACCATGGGACCTATGTTTCTCTGGGCCTGGCTTACTTCACTGAATATAATTTTTTTCCAAGTCTTTCCATTTCCTAATGAGTGGTGAGATTCCATTCTTTCTGATGTAGGCATAGAATTCCATTATACACACACACACACACACACACACACACACACACACACACACACACACACAGAGCACATTTTTCCAATCCATTCATCTACTGAGCATCTGGGTTGGTTCCATATCTTGACTCTGGTAAATAATGCTGCCATAAACATAGTTGCTTAGAAAGCTGAGATCTGAGGATGGTTGTTCAAAGCCAGCCCTGGCAGGAAAGTCTGTGAAACTGTTATTGTCTATTAACCAGCAAAAGCAGAGCAGTGGCTCAAGTGGTATATTGCTAGCGTTGAGCAATAAAGCTTCAGTAATGAGTTCAAGCTTAAAATGGTACAAGTAAAGTACAAGTGAAGGAGAAGTGGAAGGATGAGAGGAGGGGAGAGAAAAGTGAAGAGGAGGAGGTAAATGCAAACAATTGCACTAAAAATATAGCTCAATAATGATACAATAATAAAACGATGATACAAATTTTTATAGCATAATATGAAAAGGAAAGGCAAACTGATGCTGGTTTCTCCTGCCTGTAATCCTAGCAACTGAGGAGCTTGAGATAAGAGGATCATGGTTTAAAGCCACCCTGGGCAGAAAAATCAGTGAATTTTTTTATCAGTTGTGGGACTTTAACTCAGGGCCTTGTGCTCTTTTGAAATGTATTTCAAACTACTTAATTAGAGATGCTGTCATGGCTGCATCACACCTCACCTCCAAATATTTCCTTCCTTCAGAAGCCTAGCAAGTCATCTGCAGCTGACCCTTGAGAATTATCTAGGTTCCACCTGTATTCTATGCATGCCATCCTGGCATCACAGAGGCACCTCCAGAGCCACCAACAGCAACTTACTTCAGGAAATAAGGCCATGGTTCTATCCCCACACTTGCTGCAAATTATAGAGCTCCTCGTTTTTGTAATAAATTTCATATGAAAAGGATTGCAGCAGATAAAGTAAGATTGAACAGCATTAGACAGTTCATGTGAACATGGCTTTTGTGCCACAGCATCCCAGTGCTATAGCCTTAGGTAGTGCGACAGATAACACTTTCCCAAGACAGTTCCTGTCCCTCCAGAGTGGCTACTGATTTTAGCAAGGCCTTAGTCGCACTGCCTTTGTTTTCCCTAGACTTCTAACGTGATTTCCTAGATTCTTGCTGAATAATTGAAGAATTTACAAAGTAAATATCTGTCTTCAATAGGGATTGGCACATTAAGAGACACTCAAGCTGTTATTGACACCTGTCAAGCTGTTATTGACACCTGAAATCCTGTTTTATTTTTGCCTCCCCCATGAAGTAGTTGAAAGTAAAATCACAGTACCAGCTTTGGCTTGCATTAAAATTGAACAATCGACAAGGAATAATAGAGTGTTCCATCATATTGCAATTTAAGTAAAAGTATATACAATTTAAAGTCAGCCTTCAGTTATCCTAAACCATATTTCACATGTTTAATACACAGATATAAGTACCAGTTATACACATATAGACAATAGAAATATAGACTAAAGTTCCATCATCACTGAAATCCTACTTGATGACCTTTATACAGGGTTTCATAAAGTATCTGCTAAAGAATACCAGCCTGGGCTGAGAAATTGGCTCAGTGGTAGAGTGCTTGCCTTGCATGCATGAGGCCCTGGGTTCAATTCCTCAGCACCACATAAGCAGAAAAAAGCTGGAAGTGGTGCTGTGGCTCAAGTGGTAAGGTGCTTACCTTTTGGTGAAGAGCTGAGGGAGAGTGCTCAGGCCCAGAGTTAAGGACAACCAAAAAAAAGAAGAAGAAGAAGAAGAAGAACAGCAGCCTGATACCATGATCAGGATACCACTATCCAAACCAAGTTTAACTACATTTCTGTGTTCTAAGTCTCCTTCCTTAAAGACTAATGCTGTAAATCTTCACATAATCTCTAGCATTGGTAGATCCTTGTTTTTTTTTTTCATTTGGTTTTGATGTTTTGCGACAGTGTTACTATGCAGCCTAGACTGGCAACGTGCTGACAATATCCTGCCTCTGCTTCTAGCAGCTGAGATAACAGTCACACCATCATGCACAGCTAAATCTATTCAATTTTAAACTCTAGCTTTTTTAGCAATGTGATCTTGAGTTTCTTAACTTTGAACTTCAGTTCCTTCACTTAATAACCAGGAATGACAGAATTTGGTATTGGCATAAGAATGAAATAAGACAATGGGTGAACAAATGCAGCAATGGTACTCAATAGACACTATGCTGAAGATGCACTATTCAACTTGCGGGTGGGGATTGGAAGGGAAAATTGGGAGTAGGGCAAAGGATGACATTGTCCAAAAAGAAATGTATGCTTAACTTATGTAACTGTAATCCCTCTCTATATCAACTGTATAATGAAAAATTTTAAATAAAATATATTAAAATGAAATAATATAAAGTTTAAGAAGGTGCTTCAAAAACAAAGTCTCAATTAACGTTAAGCTCTAGTAAGTATTCTTTATGAAGTATAGAGATGTCCTATTTAAATTTGTTTAGTCCATGTAAGGCACAGTGAGACACAAGGATTGGGAAGCTCTAAGTGTCAAGCAGGACTTGGGGAAAGTATGTGGGATCCTCTCTCATCTGAAAAATATATAACATTAACCAATGGGACTGGAGGGATGCCTTCAGTGCTAGATTGCTTCCTGATTTCCAAATCCAAGAATATAAAATGTGGTAATAGACAAAAAAATTGCAAGTTAATGACTAAACAAACTTAATTCTATGTGAAAGACAGCAGATTTCTAGTTCTTTTCTCATGCCATGAAGAAATCAAGCTAACCTTGGATTTCTGAACACTTTGCTTTCCCAGCTAATCTAGTCCTGATGCACTGGAGACTTGTGAACCTGGCTTTGTTAGTCATGACTACAGCTCAAGTGTAGGCACAGTACATGATAAGCATACTGGATACTCAAGAAAGATATAATAAGATGAGAAAAGGGAATTGTAGAATGATAGCTAAAAGAAGTTCAAAGCCCAGGAGACTGTTATCTCCAATAAACTACTTAGAAATAGCTGGAGGTGACACTGTGTGACCTGCAGCTATGACAAGATCATACTAGAGAAGCACATTGTTGGCAGGTTTGGGGCCATGGAGCAGCTCAGCAAGAATGCTGGGTGGGTTGGGAGGCATTAGAGCAGCAAGAATGGTCTGTCCCTTGGGTGTGTTCAGAGAGCCTGAGGTCTGTAGCTGTGCCACTGTAGCACTACATAGGGCATGGTGAAGGCTGGCCACTGGAGTCTGAATCAGGCAGATTCTGCGAGGGGCCCAAGCATGGTACTTATTCATCTTGGACAGCCCTTGTCTTAACTATGACCTGTCATGTACACCGGAGTTCTGGACCCAAACTAATAGTAAAGGCTTTCAAACAAAGAAGCACATATGCAGTGTGAATGACTGGAAGGAGTATGCATGTGGACCAGAAGTGAGACGTGGGAGCAAGATGGGGGATTCTTTTTTTTTTTTGTCGGTCATGGGTCTTGAACTCTGGGCCTGGGCGCTGTCCCTCAGCTCTTCAACTCAAGGCGAGCGCTCTACCACTTGAGCTACAGCGCCACTTCTGGTTTTCTGGTGGTTTTTCTTGGAGATAGGAGTCTCACGGTCTCTCCTGCCCGGGCTGGCTTTGAACCGCGATCCTCAGATCTCAGCCTCCTGAGTAGCTAGGATTACAGGCGTGAGCCACCAGCGCCCAGCTAATATGGGGGATACTAAGATATCCTTACTGAGCAACACATCTAGTCAGCCATCAGGCTCATAGCACTGACCCGAGTAACACTGGCAGCTTGATGCAGCTGTAATAGGCCAGGCTATGGGGAACATCAATTCTGTTTCAACCCTACAACTTGCCACTTAGGCTTGGTGAAATGATGGGAAACATTGGTGTGGCTACGAGCCTCAGTGACATACTGTCAACTGACCAGAGCAAGTCTATTCATGGCCAAGGTTCTTCTCATGGAGAAAGGGTTCCCAGTAAATGGCAGAGTGGCAGTGTCTTAATGAGTTCCCATTGTTGTGACAGAAGATCTGATACAAACAACGGAAAGCAGGACAGGCTTATTTTGCCTCTAATGTCATGATTTTTCAGTACACGTAAGTTTTTCTAAGAGAAAAGCTTCTCACATACTGAGTGATTCCTTGGAAGTAGATGGAGGAGAGAATGAGAATGAAATCATACCGCTGTACCTGGCATTCTCCTTTTAGGATAATTATTCTCTCAGGCTCCCAGAATGGGATGGTAATGTTCATCTACATTGAGTGAAGATCTATTCATACTATTAATCCTCCTTGCAATAACACAACATAACCCAAGGAGTGCTTTCCTAATCTTCTAGCTACTTCTTAATCCACTCATGCTAATACTCAACATATTCATCACAAGTCCACCTTTATTAACCTGGAACCCAAATAGTTCTTCATAACCCTAAGATTCCACCTTTGCTCTTGTAGGCTTTTGTCCATCCATTTCCCAGAATTCCCCATGGCTGTAAACAATCTTAAACTCTTCAAAATTTTAGGACTAAATTTTCTTCTGAGATTCTAAGAGAACTCTTAGGCATGAATCACTATGAAGTGAAAAACAACTCATGTACACTAGAGGTAAAATGGCACAGATTATAGATTTCCACTCAATCAGAAAGGAAAATTCTTACCTTATGGTATTTTTACTTGCAGGCCACAGGACAGTTCCCTTTTTTTTTTTTTTTTTGGTCAGTCGTGGGGCCTGAACTCTGGGCCTGGGCACTGTCCTCAGCTCTTCAGCTCAAGGCTAGCACTCTAACACTTGAGCCACAGCTTCATTTCTGGCTTTTTCTGCTTAAGTAGTACTGAGAAATCAAACCCAGGGCCTCATGCATGCAAAGCAAGCACTGTACCACTGAGCCACCTTCCCAGCCCCACGCATTCTCCTTACCAGGCATTTCATATTCCTGACAGGACCAATACCCTGAGGGCTCCACTACAGGTTAGATTTCATCCTCACAGCATCACACATCACCCTCTGAGGAGCAGCATTTGGGGATTTCATCCAGGACACATGGACTCTGTTTTTTGTCTTGGAGATGGGGACAACACTTTTCTGCCTTAGTAGGCTTTGATCCAGCTCCCAGTAATATGATAAGGTGGGATTACAAGCATGTGCCACTGCTGCCAAGCTCTCAAATTCATCTTAAAAACACTACTTTCTAGGGTGTTTTTTGTTCAGTTTAATTTATAAATTTATTTTTTATTTGTTGCAGTTTATAAAATTTTATTATAGTACACACTGTATTAGTGAATACACCAGATTTCATTTTCTCAATTGGTGAATGGAGTGCATGATTGTCATGGCATGTTTCCTCATTACTAAGCACAGGATCTGATTGAGGGATGGCTTTAATGTATTCCTATTGAGTGACCCAGAAGTGTGGAAGCCTACTATTGTCCTGTCATCAGATGTCAAAGGAAGGTCCACTTTAGATTGGAAGTAAATGCTTCAAGATAGTTCTCTTTGCTCTTATCCACTTCTGCTGCTATAATAGTGTATCAGGATGCTTATCAAGCAGGAAAAGAAAAGATATTTCAAAGGAAATTGTTTTTAAAGTCCACTTCTAGGCACACCGATTTTCATTCCATGGAGCCTGTCATCTTGTTTAAATCTGGGTCCTACAGATGCCACCTACATGTATTTTTAAATGTTTGTCTACAAATGCTTTTTCCAGGGTGTTACAAGTTAACATTATGTGCAAAGTGCACATAATTGCTCTCATGAAATAGCCTCTATTATACACCAAGAGTTGTGCATTAGTAACCTCTAATGCATTTCTTAGCCTTTTCTAGTTGACAATTGATAGTAACCAGAACCATGATGTAGTGGGTCACACCTGTAAACCTAGGAAGTAGATTTGTGGTTTGAAGCCATCCTGGGCAAAAAGTTTGTGAGACACCAACTCATCCAATATCAAATGATGAGTGCCACTTTCAGCTTTTTCTGCTTATGTGGTTTGTGCTGAGGAATCGAATCTAGGGCCTCATGCATGCAAGTCAAGCACTTACCACTGAGCCACCTTCCCCACCGAGTTTAATTTATTTTTTAATTTCCAAAATAGCTCCAGAAGTGGAGCTATGGATCCAATGGCAGAATGGTACTCCTCAACAAAAAGAGCTCAGGAACACAGCTTATTAAGTAAAAAATAAAAAGTTTTCAGCTTCCTTAGAAACAGAGCAGAGTTTATAGAAAAATTAAATGCAATAAGTTGTTTTTCGGAAAGCAGACAGTCAGGATGAATTTGCTACTTCTCCTCTGACTCCATCTCAGCTAAAATCTTTTTTTTTTTAATTTATCAGCTAAAATCTTGACTAAGACACTAAGGACTAACCTCTAACAAAAGTTTTATGCCCATGGTTCTGTAATGCTAGCTGCTGAGATCTGAGCACCATGGTTCAAACTCAGCCCAGGAAAGTCCATGAGGCTGTTACCTCCAATTAATCACCAAAATGCAGAAAGTGATGTTATGACTCAAGTGGCAGAGCACTATCCTTGAACCAAATTGCTCAGGGACAGTGCCCAGCCCTGAGTTTCATCACTATGATCAGTAAATAAAACATAGAGAATATAGGGAATTATACAAAAAGCCAGATTCTACCAAATAAGTAAAGAAGAAATGAACTCCCTGTCCTGCTGCCCAGAAGCTAGAAACTGTAGTGTTCCCAGGCAGGATGCACATGTGCACACCTTTGATTGCATAATTACAATAGCAGAGCATGAGGTATTCTAACTCCTAAAAAATGCCTTTGGCACTCATGATCTAAAGTATGGAAATTAAAACCCTTTGTACATCAACTTCATAAAATACTAATTGTAAGTGTAATGACACATTGCACTCACAAACTGATATGTTGAATTGAAATTCTTTGCACAATTACTTAAGTATTTCTATAACAAATTCCTTATTAAGCTGGGCATTGGTGTTTCATGCCTGTAATGGTAGCTACTCTGCATGTTGAGCTCTGATGTTTCCGGTCTCACATTCTTCCTCTCTGCTTTGACAGTATAATATCATCATTATTTATGATAGCCTACTTTAAAAATCTTATTTTTTTTGGTCCTGGGCTTGAACTCTGTGCTTAGGCACTGTCCTTGTGCTCTTCAGCTCAAGGTGAGCACTCTACTGCTTGAGCCACAGCACCACTTCTGGTTTTCTAGTGGTTTATTGGAGATCAAGAGTTTCACGGACTTTCCTGCCAGGGCTGGTTTGAACAATGATCCTCAGATCTCGGTCTCCTGAGTAGCTAGGATTACAGGCATGAGCCACCGGCTCCTGGCTCACCGTAATAATCTTGAACACACATTTTACTCCGTGTCTTACATTGCCTAATAATATTCTCACATTGATAGCCTGTGAAGCTGCTGTGGGTTTGGTATTATTCCTGCAGTGTAAAATAACTACACTCATTACCTGCAAAGCCTTAATCTCTGATAATGCTGAAAATTATTCCCCCCAGAACTATATTCATCTCTATACCTTGATATTCCTAAAGTCACATGAATGATCTGAATTAATTCAACCATCCATCACCTACTTATTAGCATGGAATGTCTGTTCATATTTACTCGCTATCATGAAAATTACTTCCACTACTTTTCATTTTTCTCTTTACCCCATTCTAACCCTATCACCCTGACTTTTCCTACATTAGTTCACCTCACCTATCCAAGCAGCCTTTAACATACAGAAAACAGGTCAATACTAATTGTTTTTCAAGTCCTATCATTATAATACATGCATGGAACTTATTTCATTTTAGGTTTTATTTGAAGCAAGCCTAATTGGGACTCTGCTAATCATTATCTGAGAGGGGAGTCTGACAGAACCTAGCATGTGCACGCTCCCAGTGCACCCTCTAGCGGGAAGCGGCGCTCACTACACCCTGGGCCCCATGATGTCCACGCGCTGAGCGAGCCCTCTGGCGGGAAGCAGCGCTCACTGCACCCAGGCTCTGTGCACCACAGTAGTTTCAGCTCCAGCCCGTGGAGTGGCCTGGCCCTGGAGACCTGGGCTGCTCTCAGGACAGTCCTTCTCCACTAAGACTCATCCTCATCATCCCTTAATAAAAGGGCAAAGGAGAGAAGGAGGGTGCAGGGGAAGGAGGTGGCCAGGAGGGACGTAGAAGCTGCGTGCACCGCTGTGCGGTGCAGGTGCGGTGGCCCAGCCCCTGCCTCCGATTTCATCTATGCAGCTTTTCCCATAACGGTTAATGAGATACCGAATCCGTTACTTCTTGAAAGATTGTCCCCAAGCCGCTCTGCCTCTCCCTGCCTTTCCCTCAACGAGGGCGGCTTGACGACGTGCGGGTGCCCAGCACACTTGGGGGCCATTCCATCTCCTGATACTGTTCGCTGTCCCGCTCTGCTGCTAGGTGCTGCGGTCTGAACCCTGGTGCCCTTGACCTATGAACGCCCCCGGCGCTGGTCCACCCGGAGCCCCGGAAGGACCCAGTTCTCTGCCCGGCGGCTCCCCCTGCGGGTCCTGTCGACCACACCCCGCACCCGCCACTGACAACCCTGACTAGGGGACGGAATCCGGACCCTGACCTCCGGCAATGCTGGGGGGGGCGGGGCAGGGCTGCGCATGTGCAGTGGGGCTTACAGGGCAGTGGAGGATCCGCCACCTCCCACCAGGTGTTTCCATAAGGCATGGCGTGGTGGACTCACCGGATCCAGCTCCTGGGACGGTGCCGCCAAGGCCTTGGCCAGAGTTGTGCCTGCTGCTCAGCGCTTGATTCTCTACCACAAGTTTAGACCATGATCCATGCCCAGACATGAGCCAGCCACGTTCACGACCCCGCTACCCCGAGCCCGGAGGCCACCCTTCCCCGCGAGCACCAGGCCGGGCTCCGCACCCCCGTGCCGCCAGTGTGCAAGCGAGAGCACGATGGCGTGAGGCTTTATTCACTACAGGTCCATGCAACCTGCGGGAGCCGAGGCTTTTCAGCGAAACGGCTTCTCCTTGGGTCAGTAGATGAGGCTTGGTCGCACAGATTGCCTCACCGGGAATGCAGACCCAGATGTAAGGGAATGCAGGGCCCAATCACCATGGAGACCAGAACCCGCGGGCATTACCATTGAATGGAATCCCTAGGCTTCAGGAACTAGTGTGGAAGGAAATGCACAAAAGCCCCACCAGGGCCTCAGTTTATGTATAGCCAGCTTGTTATTCATGCAGCATTTATACCACCTACTGAAGTTTGGAAAAATTGTAAGGTAATTTTTAATGTGATTCTGTGTTTCAGAGAAAATCTAAGCTTTTGTGGTGGTGGTGGTGGTGGTGGTGGTGCAATATAACTTCCTGGTAGATTTAAGTTTGGGATATATAGGAAATAAAAATTAGGTTGCCTAGTGCCCGGTCAGATAGTACATGTTGTCATTCTTCACGCTGACAAATAGATTCGTTTGTGGACAGGAACATGAAAGGGTACATGTTAAAATATGTATTTTTCAGAAATCTGCATGGATTATGTAGAACATCAAAGCTGTTTTTAAAAGAGAGATTCGTGGATGTATTTGTGCTGTGCTTTCATTTCTTTGTAAATGAAGTAATGACTGAAAATACGCTTGTTGACCTTTTCATGCCTTCATATATATGTACACATATATAGAAATAGATGTCTGGTTTTTTGGTTTTCCAGTGTTTGGAAAGGAACTGATGGCAAAATTAATATTAAGTATACTTTGCCAGATAACCATGCAGACAGCAAGGTACAGAGAACAAAGAAAGGTTTATTGGTGGGGAAAGAGTGCCTGCAAGACTCCTTCTCCCAAGGGAGGAATGAGAAGAAGCACCGGTTATTTTTTTGGGGTGACCTATATAACCTAGGAGGTATAGGAGGTGCTAGAAGGTGCTAGGAGGTGGAGACCCTGGTGTCCACATGTGGGCCAGGGGCTTCATCATGTCAGACTAAGATTTATGCCTCCTATCCACTTAGTAGATAAGGGTCCTGCAACTGCCCAAACCTGAAGGTCACCCTAAGGGGTTCTTGTTGCCTTATATGGTGGTATCGGTCCCAGAGAAGTGCCATCCCAAGGTAAAGGGGGTTGGAAGTTGATTATGTACTGCCTTTACTACATGGGCCTAGTGTTGCTTAGGAAGGGAGCATGTTAAACTGTGAAGAAGGGAGGGAATGGACTAAAGCTATGGGAAGGGACTCATTTTGCTAACAGAAACTTAGTTAGATTCTCTACTGATGAGCTATACCTCCACCTTAAAAACAATTATAATTGTAGACATCCCATACTTCAAGGTCAACCTAAAGCATGAGTGGCAAAGCCAAACACAAGCATGTCAATTAAACAAAAACAGATTTTGGTGTGCTTTGTCATAAGTCATGAACTACTAAGTATTGTATCACTATATTTAGAAATTCTTTACTATCTTATTGGCACTTTAAATTTATCTAAGTAGTCATTGATTTTGAAAATCACAGCATGCTTAGTTGGGGTCAATTAATGGTCCTGTTGAGGAGGTCATGTTGAGGAAAGACCCACAGCCTTTTCAGTGTGCTCTTGCAGCTGGTCCTTGAGAGGGAGAAAAGGACTGTAGCTAGAGCCAGGAGAAGGCATGTAAGGCCTTTTCACAGTGAAAAGGAATGAGACAAAAGCAAGGTGGGATTCAGATTTCTCTACCTGTCTGTCTTCTTGTGACCTGATGACAGAGTCTGCACTAGCATGGATCCTCTGGCCTGTGTTTTATTGCAAAGGCAATGAGTGAAGAAAAGTCATGTGATTTGAAGTTAAGAGGGATTTTGAGTCAGCCTTACTCAGCCTTATGTACTATTGTTGATCAGGTGTGATGTAATGGCGGGCTGACTTTTTGTCTCTTTTTGGGGGGGTGGGGGCCGGTTGTGGGGCCTGAACTCTGGGCCTGGGCGCTGTCCCTTAGCTCTTCAGCTCAAGGCTAGTGCTCTAACACTTTAGCCACAGCGCCACTTCTGTCTTTTTTCATTTTTCTTATGTGGTGCTGAGGAATCGAACCCAGGGCCTCAGGCATGCAAGGCAAGCGCTCTACCACTGAGCCATCTTCCCAGCCCTTATTTGTTCTATTTATTTCTCTCCTTCCTCATCAATCCCCAAACCATGTCTGTGGCAGTATTTGTTGTATATATTTTGATATCCTATTATTAGGTGTATACAGTTTGTGAGTATGTTTAACATTTCATTAGTATGTCTTTATCTCAAACCTAGGCATCATGCATGCATTACTAATGCTGTGCATTCAACGATGCCATATCTTCAACTTACAGTGTAATTCTTTCTCTGTTGGAAATGTATTGTATTTTCTAGTGATTCCTTCCCAGAACATGTTAAATGTTTATGCAAGAAGAGATAAGGTTAGAGAGATTTTCCTTATCCTTACCTATTCTCTCCATCTGTACTCTCAAGAGATAAAATTTCATGAAATCATATGACAATAAATTAATTTGAAATCATATGTCATCACTATGTGAAGATCATTGCGATTATTTAGGCATATTAAATGTCAGTTATCAGGTAACTGAAGTGGCTTTTCATACCTCAATCTATAACCCATATTGCCCCCTCTTTCCCTTTATTTCCTCCATTTCTTATTCTCTGTGAAGTGGGAGGGGAGGTTGGCTAAGGGGGAGAGGGAACTGCTTATTTTCCTGGCTCTGCTACCTAGCTTGGTACCAATACCACTGCTTTGAATAATCTGTGGAGAGTGTCAGGCAGCCCAGAAGACAAATCAAATCTTGGACTGAGTTCTGTGGTTCCACCTCTGTGGAACTCTGTTGCATTCCTACAGTGCCCTGCCTTTTACCCCACCTTTGGACCCACAAGAATTCTCTGGCTTATTTCTTGTCAGACAACTGGAATTCCTAACCTGGGTAGTTGCAGAAAATGGACAGTAGGTGGCGAGTGCTCACCATAACATTGCCTAGAGAGGGAGAAGAACGTTGGTGATGGCTGGATTCTGGCATATCAGTGATTATCCTGGTACCATACCTTGGTTGCACCGTGTTCTGCCTGACTGAAGCACGCAGGACAGTACTGATATCTACCAGTTTTCACTCTTGCATGATATAATACTAATTCACCCTGAGTAAATCTGTAGTAGAGCTGCGACCTCAGTCATTTATATACTGTAGCTTCTCAGTTCCAAATGTACATTTTGCTGTAAACATAATTAGTCTCTGAGCTGGGTGCTTATGGCTTAAGCCTATAATCCTATGTACTGAGATGGCTGAGAGGCAACGGAGGATCATGATTCAAAGCCACCATTGGCGGGAGACACCCATAAATGGTGCTGTGGCTCAAAACTGGTAGAAAACTAGTCGTATATAAATAAAACGTTCTGTGATAGTGCCCAGACGCTTAGTTGTAGCCACACAGTAAAGAAAGAGATAAAGACAGATTGTCCCTTGGAGGAATTAACAATGTGTCCTTTGTGAGGGTTAGCATCTGTTTGTAATTTTTACAGAAGCATAAGTAAAAAGATTTACAAGCCTGGCGCTGGTGGCTCATGCCTGTAATCCTAGCTACTCAGGATGCTGAGATCTGAGGATCACAGTTCAAAGCCAGCCCGGGCAGGAGAGACCGTGAGACTCCTATCTCCAATAAACCACCAGAAAACCGGAAGTGGCGCTGTGGCTCAAGTGGTATAGCGCTTGCCTTGAGCTGAAGAGCTGAGGGACAGCTCCCAGGCCCAGAGTTCAAGTCCCACGACCCACAAAAAAAAAAAAAAGATTTACAATACAATAGTTTAGCTGCAGTTAAAATGGAGTATTGGCCTTCACCATTCAAAATAGAATTAACCAATCACGTTCAAAACTCAAACCAATATTTTGTCATTTTCTCTCCTATTTAGTCACAGATTGCATTTTCTTTTCTATTTCTAATTCCTTGAGCCAAAACTCTTGTCTTTCTCATACAATACCTTAGAATCTTATAATTCAAACTTTGGTCTCATGGTGCCTGCAATGATTATTTTTAATCTCAATTCCTACAGTGCCCCACCCCCACCCTTCCTTGATTCATTCATTTCATGAGAGGAAACTGGAATTCACAACCATGGTATTTTCAGAAAGTGGACACTAGATGAAGTTTGCTCACCGTCGTTCTATTGTTCTGGGCAAGGGCAGGGAAAGGAAGGAATACCCATCACACTTGGCGGGTACTGAGAGCTTCCTGATTTTACTGGCACCATAAAGTGCCGCCTCATGTGATTCTGCCCGCCTTGTGGTCCTGCATCACACAGTACTATCAGCCCTGAGGAAACCTTCAACAGACCTGAAAGTACAGTTGTTATAGATACATGGAACAGCTTTCCAGTTCCAAATCAAAGACAATTTCCCCTGTACAAAATGAGCCCCATTAGCCTTATGCTGCTGGCTCATCTCTGTAACCCACAGCTACTTAGAAGGCTGAGAGAAATCTAAGGGTCGTTTCCAAGCTGGCCTAACAGGGTAGTCTTTTAGTCTACTGTGAGATTAAGGATTCCCCAGGAAACCACATGTGGAGCTGTTGCCCAAAAATGTATACTATTAGCTGCCTTGGGGAAAAAATAAAATAGTGAAAATGTAAATATCAACAACCAGGCACTGATCTCAATCCTCACATCCAAAAAAAAAAAAAAAAGGTAAGGAAGAAAAGAAGAAATAAAGAATTCATTTCAATTTTTTGTTTTGTATGAATCATTTCCATGTGATATTTCTTGTATTTTTCTTTTTTTTTTTTTTGTCGGTCGTGGGGCTTGAACTCTGGGCCTGGGCGCTGTTCCTCAGCTCTTCAGCTCAAGGCAAGCGCTCTACCCCTTGAGCTACAGCGCCACTTCCGGTTTTCTGGTGGTGTATTGGAGATAGGAGTCTCACGGTCTTTCCTGCCCGGGCTGGCTTTGAACCGCGATCCTCAGATCTCAGCCTCCTGAGTAGCTAGGATTACAGGTGTGAGCCACCAGCGCCCGGCTTCTTGTATTTTTCAAGTCTATTAATATATTCTGTTGGGCTGGGAAGGTGGCTCAGTGGTAGAGTGCTTGCCTTGCATGCCTGAGGCCCTGGGTTCGATTCCTCAGCACCACATACGCAAAAAGAAAAAAGCTGGAAGTGGCGCTGTGGCTCAAGGGGTAGAGCACTAGCCTTGAGCTGAAGAGCTGAGGGACAGCATCCAGGTCCAGAGTTCAGGCCCCACGACAGGACCCAAAAAAAAAGCTGTATATATATATATACATATTCTGTATAGAACACTACCTTAAGATTGCTTTCTTGCGGTGTTCTCATCTTACGCAGTCATTAACATAGGCCTTGGCCTTAGCAAAAGGTAGTTCTCTGAGAGGCTTCCTGCCTAGATTTCCTGATAACAGTCCTTCTCTTCTTGGAATTCCATTTTCTTCTAAAAGGTCCTAAGCAACACTGCAACTAAGTCGTTGCCATGACTACATTTACAAGACAAAAGTTATCTCAGTTACCTGAGGAACTCTGCCCCCCTACTAGGCTAACACTCACCCTCTCTTTTCCCTTCTGGGTGTGGGCGGGGCAAGCTGACTAAATAGCTCCTGTATTTCCTGGGAGGCTATTTTTTTTGTGGGGGGGAGGGTCCGGTCATGGGACCTGAACTCTGGTCCTGGATGCTGTCTGTCAGCTCTTCAACTCAAGGCTAGCACTGTACCACTTGAGCCATAGCGCCACTCCCAGCTTTTTTCTTTTTGCTTATGTGGTGCTGAGGAATCGAACCCAGGGCCTCAGGCATGCAAGGCAAGCACTCTACCACTGAGCCGCCTTCCTAGCCCATGGGAGGCTATTTTTTTTAAAGTGGCTCCCCAGTTATCTGTTATTATGGCATTGAGAAGCTGGGTTGTGAGAAGACGCGCAAGACTACAATTAGTATGTAAAGTCTAGCGCCAGTGGAAGCTTACATGTATGCTTTCTAGAGTGGCTGGAGCACCAGTACTGAAAAGATTATTAAAACCTGTCTGGAGAACTAGGACAATGATTACATGATTGGTGAGTAAACTTGCTTCCCATTCCATTTTCACCATGGTTTTCACTCTAAGAATCCAATCTGTGCCTAATATTAATCCTTTTTTTTCTCCACCCCACCCCACACCCAACAGCAAGGGACAATCCCCCGCTATTCTCTTTTCTCTGTCTTCTCTAGAATCACTTGCAATATGAACCACTATAAACCAATTGAAACGTATCCAACCGATGATCTGGCTTTGAAGTGGCTATTTACTGGTGTGGTCCTAGACCATGGTGTCCAGAAGGATACATCAATGTGTTTTGAAAGATCCTAAACCAAATATACTTGTAATAATGACAGGTACGTTTCTGTCCTCCTAATTCCAGCTTTAATCCTAACAGGTCCGGTTGTGATAATACGTTCACAGTCGTGCCACTTAGGGATATCACGTCTTATGTCTTCTCTGCAATATCTTAAATGCTCAGAGAAGTTACACCTTCTGACAAAAGGACGTTATGTGTGTCACCCACACGGGGACACACACACACACACTCTGTTTGCCCGGAGTGCTGTGTAGCTTACCATGTCCAGTTATAGTTTAGGTCTAGCATCCACATAGGAGGGAAAACACGTGCCGTGCCGTTGGTCGGTCGGTCGGTCGGTCTGTCTGTCTGTCTTTCCGCCGGTCTGTCTTCCCCTGGCATCACCTGTTCTAGGTTCTTCTCCGCCGCCGGCAACCCCCTCCCCCCCCCCCCCCCCCCCCCCGCCCCTCGCGCTCCTAGTCCGTCGATCTACTTCCCTCTGTCTGACATAATCTTATTCTTATTCTTTGGGGAATGGATGAATAAACTTTTACCTTGTGGATACTGTACACACACCGTAACGTGTGTGTGTGTGTGTGTGTGTGTGTGTGTGTGTGTGTGTGTGTGTGTGTGTGTGTGTGTTGACGGAATAGAGTGTTTGCCATGCCTGAACCCCTGGCTCTGCCTCTCTACCCGTCTGTGATGCGATGTGTGTGCTGGGGCACTTGTGCCTGCGTATGTTCCCAGTGCGAACTCCAAAGAGAAGTACGCCCGCCGGGCCTGTGGGTTCTAACCATGCTTCACCCCCGGGCGATAGGATCGCCCCTCTGACTGACGCCTCCACTCTGTTTGGGCCGGGGCCCCTCGTCTCTCCCTGTGTTTCCTCCTAGGGTTCCCTACCTGCCCTCCCCCCAGCCCCGCACACACACACACACACACACACACACACACACACACACACACACACACACACACACACACACACACACTGTGCACCGCCACGCTCGGGTCCAGGTCCTCCACCACAGGCATGTGAGTGATGATGCCTCTACCCTCCGACACCTGTGTGTAGGGTTTAGATTCATCGCCTCATGCCCCGAATCCTGCTCCAGAGAGAGAGTGGCAGAGCCTATTAGAAAAGGCTAGCTGTCTGGACAGGCTAGAGTACGAACCGGTGAGAAGGTCGTTCCGTCCGGTGCGGTGCCCGGGGATAAGCGTCACACGGGTGCCACCTCCCCTTCCTTCCCCACCCAGCCAGCAGCGGCTCTCGTTTGGCTTTCCTGTCATTCGGTGATGGGTGAGTGGACTCATGCTTCCCATTGCACGGTCACCGTGGTTTTCCAGACCTGTGTGCGTGACGTAGCTACTCTCTGTGTGTTAGAAGAAACCTCTCTCTGGCCTTCCCCCTGCCCTTTCCCTGCCTGTGAGGGGTGGCGGGTGGGGGCGGGGGGAGGGAGTGTGTTGTGGGGCGGGCGAGGAGCGGACTTTCACAAGTGAGCGGGGTGCCTCCCGACGGCTCGTCTCTTGCTGGAGCCGACCCATCTTTGGGAGTTTTTTTTTTTTTTTTTTCTCTTTCTGGTTTCCATCTGGGGGAAAAAGAAAACAAAACGTACAAACAACCCCCCCCACTCCCCCCCCCCCCCAAAAAAAAAGACGGGCAGGCAGACGGTGGGACGAGCGCTCACTTGCCCTTTTCTGGCCATGTTGGGCGGGGGTGGGGGTCTTGCCACGGGCGGCGGAGGTCGTGCGGGTGGCCGGTTCGTTTTCTCTCGTGGTGCGGGCCTGCCGTCTTTGCCGCCCCTTCCTGCTTGGGACCGATCCCAGCTTCCCGGTTCTCGGGTTCGGGCCGCTCCGTTCGGGCGAATCTCGTCCTGGTTCCTGGTTTCACTTTGGTCGCTGGCGGCGGCGGCGGCGGCGGCGGCGGCGGCGGCGGCGGCGGCGGCTCGATCTCGGTCTAGGTCTCTGGTGGCTCTGGTGTCGTTCGTGAGGTCGCAGAGAGGACCCGGCTGCAGGTCCTGACCTAGGTTGTGCCACTCGGTGCGTGGCGGTGGTGAGTGAGGCGATTTGTTTCCGTGTTCTGTGTCTCCGGAGCTCAGAGCCGGCCGGCGCGCGCCGATCCGGGGTACGGCGGCTCGGTGGAGTCGGTCGTTGGAAGGCGGTTGTCGTGCTCCCCCTGGCGTCCGCTTTGATATGACAGTCCCCTCGTTCTCAGCCGAGCGAGCGAGTGGAGGAGGAGGAGGTCTGGCGGCAGCGAGCCGGGCGGAGGCCCGGCCTCTGCCGGGTGCCGGGCGCGACTGTCGCCGTGGTGTCGCTGTGGCGCCGGGGCGGCTGTTCTGTCGGACTTTGCGCCCGCAGGCGAGCGCGGGGTGGGGCCGTGCGTCGCCGCTCTCTCTTCGGTGCCCGGTCTGTGCGGGGGGTGGCAGCTTTGTCGGGTCGACCAGTAGTTCTGTCTGGGCCCGACGCCTTGTCCTCCTCCCCTCCCTGGACTCTGGTCTTTGAGGGCGAAAAAAGGAGAGTACGAGGGACGTCTCGGGAGTCGGGGGAGAGGGTCCCCGGGTGAGCCGATAGGTGGTGGGGCCGGTCCCGGCCCGGACTCGGACCCCCCCCCCCCTCCCCGGAGTCACCTCCGAGTGAGCGCTTGGCGCGTGCCGGGCGCGAGGGCCTGGGTCGCCGGCCCCGTGTGGCCTCCCTCCACGGCCTCCTCCACGGCCCCGGAGGCCGGAGGACAGACCTCTCCGGCGGGAGGAGCCGTGGGCACGGCCGAGGCGAGCCTCGGGGCCGGGACCTACGCCCCCCCCATCCCCGACATAGGATGGTCGTCGGAGTCACCTCCGAGTGAGCGCTTGGCGCGTGCCGGGAGCGAGGGCCTGGGTCGCCGGCCCCGTGTGGCCTCCCTCCACGGCCTCCTCCACGGCCCCGGAGGCCGGAGGACAGACCTCTCCGGCGGGAGGAGCCGCGGGCACGGCCGAGGCGAGCCTCGGGGCCGGGACCTACCTACCATCTGCGGGGACTTGCCCGGTGGGCCCTGCGTAGGGGAAAACTCGAGGCGGAGGGAGCACCTCGGGAGTCGGGGACCCGAGCCCGGGAGTCCCGGGTGTGTGCGTGCTGGCGGCAGGGCGCTCACCACCGACCCCGCGCGGTGTGGGTGTGGTGGTTGGGTGCCTCTCGGAGTGGGTGCCTCGCGTCTGCCGGGGGAAGGCTCCCCGTACCGCCCGTGCGGTGAGCCCGTGCACACCCGGGGTGTGTGCCTGCGAGGTAGTGGGGCGGGAGCGTCCCTTGACCCCGCTCCCGCCCTGGCTCTTCGTCTGTCTTCGCCTTATGTGGTCGACCAGCTGTCCCTGAGAGTTCCGTGTCTGGCTCTGTTGGGGACGTGTTGGGGACAGGTGTCCCTGATGTGGTTTCCGAGAGGTCCCTGTCGCCAGCGAGTTGTCGCCCCTGCCTGACGACCTGGTTTTGGCGTGGTGACGTGAGGATTTTGTACCTGCAGGAGGGTGCTGGCATGCTGTGTCCCGGTGGCTGTCAGCGGGTCTCTGGGGGCTCTCTCGGATGCTGTGTGCCGGGCCTTTCCCGTCTCTTCCCGGTCCGGGTCCCCCTGTCCTTCCCCTCACACCCTGGGCTCCCGCTGCCCTGGGCAGGCCCTGTGTCCCTGTGGTGGCTCGTGGGTGTGGTGGTGGTTGGCGGCTGAGTGAGTCCCGTCGTCCTTGATCTCTCCCCCGCTCCCGGTGCTGGATTCTGGCCCTTGCCTCGGCACGCTGAGGAGGAGAGTGGTTGGTTGCCTGGGGTGTGCATAGGTAGGGCCCGCACGGTGTGCTTCCCTCGCCGTGGCCGGCTTGAGGAGGAAAAAGGGGGGGGGGGCCGCCGGCCGCCGAGTCCGGACTCTTGCGTGTGCGGCATCCCCGTTCTGCCGTTGGGCTCGCCCGACCTCCGTGACTTTTTTTTTTTTTCCTTCCTCCTATCGCCCCTAGCTCCAACTCCCCCGACCTGCCGCTTCCCGATGGCGGGCCTGGTCGGCCGCTGAGCTGCGCTACCTCCCGAGCGCTGTCCGTGGCTTTTTTTCTTTTTTTTTTTTTTTTCCTTTTTTTTTCCTCCCTTTCTAGCTTCTTCGGTCCTGTGCCCGGCAGAGGTGTCCTGGTTATCCCGAGTGCCAGGGACGCTTAAGCCCCGTGGTATTTTTTTCATTTTTTTTTTTCTTTTTCTTTTTACCTCGCTCCTTACTCACGGAAGGGTGTCTGTCCTGGCTACGCTTTTATCCCCAGGCTGTTGGCCCTCTCAGGAGCCGAGCTTCCCTGGGCCACCGCCTCCCGAGTGCCGCGTGGCTGCCTTCTCCCACCCCCTCGGTGTGATTGATGTGGTGACGTTGCGATCTCCTTCGGGCCCGGGCCTAAGCTGCGCCAGGCGAGGGACGGACATTCATGGCGAATGGGACCGCTCTTCTCGTTCTGCCCGTGGGCCCCTGCCCTCACCCGTCCCACCGTGCCGGCGCCGGTGGTGTGCGGGGAGGCGGGGGTGCGGCAACCGGGCCCGGCTGCGCTCTCCCTGCCCTCGCCGTGAGGTCGGGGACTTGTACACGCTGGAGGAGGGGGGCGCCCTGATCTTGCTCCTCTCTTCCCGTGACTCGTTATCGGCACGGGGGTCGGCTCTCTCCGCGGAGAGGGAGGGTCGGTGCTCCGTGCTTGCCCGTGCTGTGTGGTGTGGAAAAACCGCGCCTCGCGCTCTGCCCTCTTGCGGTGCTCCCGGAACGCTCCCGGTTGGTTCTCTCAGGTGCCTGAGGCTGAGTGGTGGTGTCGTTCCCGATCCTGGCGTTGTCCGCTGCCTTGTGCCAGCCTGCTGCCCGTGGTGTGTCCCGGCCGACCTCGGGTTCGTGGGGCTTTTGTGCGAGTGAGAAGTTACCGTTGAGATTGACGTCTCTGCTGGGGGGGGGGTCGAGGCGGTTCCCCAGAGGAGCGCTCTTCCCTTGTTGCGCTGGGCGGTGGCTTCCCCGCATGAGCTGCCGCCCTGGTCCTGGCTTGTCTTCCCTGCCGTGTCACCTGGCTTTCATCGCACCGGGGGACCTGAGATGTTGCAGTGGGAGGCGAGCGGGGCCCGTGCGGGCTTCCCGCCCGTGTGCGCGACTTTGCTCTGGCCCCGCACGGCAAGGCCGACCGACCAGGGTTGGTGTTGCTGCTGCCGCAGACCCCCCCCTGTGCCCCACCCCTCCCTGCCCCCCGTGGTGGGAAGGATGGACGCCTCTGATGTGTGCTGGTTCCCGGCGGGGTTCCCGTCGGGGTTGGGTGCGGGCCACCCTCAGAGTGAGGAGAGGTTCTCTAGCGATCCTCGTTCGGGAAGCGGCGTGCGCTGCTGGGTTGGCGGGGGCCCGCCCCCGATGGGCTCCCGCGGCCCTGCCGCTCCCTGCCCCGCTTTTGAGCGCTAGTGGCTGCCCGCGTCGGTAAACTGCGTGCCCGCGCCTCCCCCCTCCGAGCTGGGGGAGGGTCCCGCGGGACCTCTCCCGGGCCGTCGTCTGGTGTGGTGAGTGGAGGACGTTCCCGATCCGTCCCCGCCCCTGCCTCGCGTGCGGTGTGTCGAGTGGCGGAGCCTGGAGCCCGTGCCGGGTCGCGATGCGAGGGCGTGTGGTGTGTGGCTTCCCGGCCTCGTGCTTGGGTTGCCGTGGGGATTTTGGGGGTCCCGTCCCCCTCCCCCTCCGGCCCCTGGCGACGCTGTTCCCGAGCGTCTGTGTGGGCCGCCGCCCGTTGGCGACGACGGCGCCGTGCGGGCGCTGGGCCCCGCGGTGTTCCGGGGCCGCCGTGCCCGTGGTGGTGCGCCGCTCGGGGGGGTTCTGGCCCCCCGGAGCCGAGGATCCCGGTGTGTGTGGGCCCTTGCTCACGCGGCCGAAAAAGAGGCGGTCGATGATGGGTGCTGTGCCCGGCGGTGTGGTGTGGATGGAGGCGGTGGGGCCCTGCTGGCGCGGGCGGCTCCGCGGGCGTTCACGGGGTCTTTGAGGTGTGTGCGAGAGCTGCCTTTTCCCTCTCGGGCCTCTTTTGGGGGGGCCCGCCGCTGCCGCGGTGGGGGTTTCCGGTCCGCTGGTCGGCCGGCTCGGTGTCCCAGGCGTTGCGCGGGACCGCCCCGGAGTTGGGGGTGGTGAGATCCCGCGTTCGTTTACCTGGCGTGCCGGCTGTGCCCGGAAAGGTCCCACCTCCCCGTTGGTCTGCGGCTGCGCCACCCGCCCGTGTGAGGGGGTGGCCGCTCGCTCACTCGCCTCTCGCCCCGGTGACCCGACCCGGTGACCCTCCCGCTGCTCTTCTTGTTGTGCTTCCGGCGTGCCCTCCTCACCCGCATCAGCCTTCCGCGATCCTCGCCGGTTTGGCCTGGTGGCCGGCCACCGGCGGACGGTCGAGTCGGGCGTTGTGTTGGTGTTCTCTTGGGGGGGGGGACGGCGCTCAGCTCGTGAGGCTGCTCCCCCGGTGTGGGGGAGGCACGTCGTCGCGGCGGCGGTGGCTTTTGAAGGGTCTTCCCGGATGGGTTTTGCTCACGACGAGGGTTCCTGCCAGCGGGACCGCCGGTACGCCACGGGGGCGATGGTGGTGAGATTCCCGCGTGCGTCCCTCGCTCGGGAGTTGGCCGTCCGAGGGGCCCGAAGCCGGCGTCACGACGTGCCTCCTCCCGCTGGGTGCCGCCTCGCGTGCCTGCGCGATGTTGTCCCGGGTTCCCGCGCCTCCCTCCCGCTTTGCCGTGCGTAGGCTTGCCCGCATCGCATCGTCTCCTCCGTCTCGAGCCGTGTGGCTTCGTCCCCGCCCCTGTCCCGGATCCGGGGTGTTGTGCTCTCTCGGCGTGTCGCCGCCGCGTGCCCGGCGCGACCCCGGTTCCCGTGCCTGGCCCTGTCCGCTCTGTGCCGGCGGTGTCCGCGTGTGAGCGTGCTCGCGTGCGTTGGGTTTGGTGTCGCCCGCCTCCCGGGGTCCCTGCCGCCGCCTCCGGCCGCCGCCGTTGGCCGGTGACTTGTCGCCGACGGGTCGTCGCCGCGGACCCCCGACCCCCTGCCGGCACCGCCGGTCCGCGGCGGCGCGGGTCGCTGTGCGCTCGGCCCCCGCGTCCGTGCGAGCGAGTGAATTCGGGCCGGCTTCTGAGGGAGGTTGGAGAAAAGACCCCCCCCGTGGCCGTGTGGCGTGCGTTGCGTCGTGTGCGTCGCCCCTGGCTTTCCGGCCGCTCGGGTGTGCGCCACACGCGACCCGGCCGGCTGGCCGGCTGGCCGGCTGGACCGTGGACGTCGGCGCGCCGCCTCCGGGCGGAGAAAGGGGCCTGGCGCTCCTCCCCGTCCGTGTGTGCGCGCCGCCGCTCCCGTGCCCGCCGGGCCGGCAGGCGGGGTGTCGGTGATGCGGTGCCCCCGCGCTTGGGTGCGGTGCGGTACCCTTCCCCCCCCCGGCCACGGGTTCC
>NW_024870848.1:2535000-2553097 GCF_019054845.1 Dipodomys spectabilis
GTTGTTATAATTCATTATTATCGTCATTTGCTTTTCCTTTTTCCTTTTGGCCTAGTCCTGGGGCTTGGGCTCCGGGCCTGAGCACTGTCCCTGAGTTTCTTTATGCTCAAGGTCACTGCTCTACCACTCGAGCCCCTTCTGGCTTGTTCTGTTTAGGTGGTACTGAGGAATTGAACCCAGGGCTTCAAGCACGCTGAGACACATTCCCAGCCCAGTCCACCTCTGGGATTCCCCCCACCACCCCCCCCCCCCCCCGCACCGGGTTCTGCCCGCCCGGAACCAGAGGCACGGTACTGTCCTCTGCGAGCTCGTGCTCTTGCATGACGACACGGTAGTACTAATTCAGCCCCGAGGAAATCTTCACTAGGGCATTTTCCCCCAAGTCCACCTCCACTTCTGGCGTTTTGGGTGACCCATCGAGATGAAGAGTCTCAAATGGACTTTCCTGCCCGGGCGGGCTATGAACCACTATCCTCAGGTCTCAGCCCCCTCGCTCAGCACCTCAGACGGATGATGGGCAGTGAGCCACTGCTGCCACCGGCACCACCCGGCCGGTGAGCCTTTGCCTGGGGATTTTCTTTACCGACCGGCCGAAAGGTTTCGTGCCCTACCTGTCTTATGGATAAGTTTGCTCTGTTTTCGGTCTTATTTTTGTCCTCATGGACATCCTTCTTTCCCAAGGAAAAGGGGCCTCGGCTCGGGGAGAGAGTCAATTCCTGAGGCCAGACAATCCATAGGAGGAACTTTCTGCCACAGTGTGGTGTGGTGTGGTGTGGTGTGGTGTGGTGTGGTGTGGTGTGGTGTGGTGTGGTGTGGTGTGGTGTGGTGTGGCAGCTCAGATATCACAAGGACTGCCATCTCTCCTGTGCAGGATACCCGGGGAGGGGAACTGCGGGGTGGGGGTGAGCAGAGGCATTTTCTCCTTCCGGAAACCAGATGATGATTGAATAAAATTAGCCATCCATCCTTGAGACATTCTCAAGGAGGTGGGCTGGGAATGTGTCTGGGTTGGTAGACAGCTTCCCCTAAAAACTCGGGCCTAAATGGCGGCGGCGGCATCCATCTTGTTCACAGACCGAGTGTCCACGTTGAAAATGAGAGTCTCTTCTGGGACGCTGGTTCCTGCTCCCTCCTTCCTTCTTCCAAGGAAGAAGTTGCCGCTGGCGGGTGGGTTCCAGGCTGGCAAGCAGAGTAAGCAGAGCCCCGCTGGAGTCCACAAGGAAAAGCAAGACCGAGGGGAGGCGGGGAGGCGGGGAGGCGGGGAGGCGGGGAGGCGGGGAGGGGGGACACAGAGACAGACAGGAGACAGAGAGGCAGAGAGAAAGAGACAGAGACAGAGACAGAGACAGAGAGAGACAGAGACCCAGCGATCGACGGAAAGACACACAGGGGAAGAGATGGAGGGGGAGCGAGAGATCCACAAATCTAACTACACCAACTGAATAATCAGACAGACAGACAGACAGACAGACACACACACACACACACACACACACACACACACACACACACACACACACACACACACACACACCGACACACAGGCAGACAGAGGGAGAGATGGGGAGTATAACTAGATCACCTGAATCAACAAACAGGAACAGGCACACATGCCCCCACCACACACACACACACACACACACACACACACACACAGAGGCAAAGACAAGAGACCGACACACAGACAGGCAGAGAGGGGGAGACATGGAGGGGGAGCCCTAGAGACCCATCAGTGTGACTGACTAGATCACCTGAATAAATTTATTCCTTCCCTGCCCTGCCCTCATGTATGAAGGTAGACGATTGGTATGGAGTTCTTCTTGTCACCAAACACAGGTGAGGGCTAGTGACTTTTTACCCTTCCATGTAGGGACTCTTCCCTTAGGACCCTTGATTTTGATCATTGAATGAGAATTTCTGGAGGAGTCACTCTGGTGGAGTTTTATGGAGTAAGCAATCAGGCAACCAGACAACCATACAACCCGACCACAAAAAAAAAAAAAAAAAAAAGCAGACACAGACAGACAGACAGACAGACAGACAGAGAGACCCACACAGCTCCTGACTTCATGGGTGTTTTCAGGGTTAAAGTGGGGGGTCGGGGGGAATGTGGCAACTGAATTATGCACAGATAGTTGTTTTATCTTTGCTCCAATCTCAACTCTAGATGTTTGGGGTATTTCTTTACAGATAAGATAAACAGATCATTAACGCTTGTTTTCTTTCTTTCTTTCTTTCTTTCTTTCTTTCTTTCTTTCTTTCTTTCTTTCTTTCTTTCTTTGTGTGCCCCCCCTCTCCTTTTTCTCTTTTTTATGGGGGGGGGAGGTGGGCAATCCTGGGACTCGAAGTCAAGGCACTGTCACTCAGCGACTCAGCTTTTTTGGCTCAATTCTAGCAGTCTATCACTTGAACCAGAGCTCCACTTTTGGCTTTATCTGTCTATGTACTATGTACGTGGCGTGTGTGTGTGTGTGTGTGTGTGTGTGTGTGTGTGTGTGTAATATATATTATATATATTCATTTTATACATAGACGTATATATGTATAAACACACATCTATTCGTTTATTTATACACATGTGTATATATACGTGCACATATATATTTATACACATATGTGTATATATACATGCACACATATATTTATACACATACATATATACTGTGATACGCACGCGCGCACACACACACACACACACACACACACACACACACACACACACATTGCCTTATTATTTTCATGATTTTTGTTTTTTTTTGGTTTTGTTTTGTGTTTTGGTTTGGTTTTTCCCGGGACGTGGGGCTTGAACCCTGGCTGGCCCTGGACACTGTCCCCCAACTCTTCAGCTCAAGCCTAGGGCGCTACTACTTGAGCCACAGTACCACTTCCGGTTTTCTGAGTGGCTTATTGGAGATAAGAGTCTCACGGTCTTTCGTGCCCAGGCTGGCTTTGAACCGAGATCCTCAGATCTCAGCTTCCGGAGCAGCTAGGATTACAGGCGCGAGCCACCAGCGCCCAGCTATTTTCATGTTTTTGTGTGTGTGTGTGTCGGGTGTGAGGCTTGAACTCTGGGGCTGGGTGCTGTCTCTCTCTCTCTCTCTCTCTCTCTCTCTCTCTCTCTCTCTCTCTCTCTCTCTCTCTCTCTCTCTCTCTCTCTGTGTGCTCTTCACCTTCCCAGCCCTCCCCCACTTGTTTTGCCAGTCTAGGGGCTGGCAAAAGAAGAAGAAAGAGAGATTGAGTAAAATTAGCCATCCATCCTTCAGCCATCCTCCTTGAGACATTCTCAATGAAGTGGGCTGGGGATGTGTCTGGGTGGTAGACAGCTTCCCTAAAAACTCGGGCCTAAATGGCAGCAGCGGCATCCATCTTGTTTACAGACCGAGTGTCCACGAGCTCATGTGGGCTTTCATGTTCTCCGTGGGTTGACACGGCCGGCCGGCGGGCGGGCGAGCGGACGAGCCAGCGGGGTGGGGTGTGCGATTCATTGGAGATAAGACACCGGTTCCTGCTCCCTCCTTCCTTCAGGGACACCAAGGAAGAAGTTGCCGCTGGCGGGTGGGTTCCAGGCTGGCAAGCAGAGTAAGCAGAGCCCCGCTGGGACTGAAATACATTTCTTCCTGGAGTCCACAACGAAAAGCAAGCGGGGGGGGGGGGGGGGATTGGGCGGAGGGGAGAGGACAGAGAGACAGAGAGGAGAGACAGACAGAGACAGAGACAAAGAGGGACAGACACACAGACAGAGACAGAGACCCAGAGACCGACAGAAAGACACACAGGGAAAGAGCTGCAGGGGGAACGAGAGATCCACAAGTCCAACTAGATTCCCCTGAATCAACAAACAGACGGATGGACGGACGGACACACACACACACACACACACACACACACACACACACACACACACACACACACACACGGAGACGGACACACGCGGAGACAGACAGACAGAGGGACACATGGAGGGGGAGCCCTAGAGACCCATTAGTGTGACTGACTAGATCACCTGAATAAATTATTCCTTCCCTGCCCTGCCCTCATGTATTGAGGTAGACTATTGGTATGGAGTTCTTCTTGTCACCAAACACAGGTGAGGGCTAGTGACTTTTTACCCTTCCATGTACGGACTCTTCCCTTAGGACTCTTGATCTTGATTTCAATCATTGAATAAGAATTTCTGGAGGAATCAGAAAGAATGACATTTCCCCATTTGTTAGGAAATGGAAAGGCTTGGAAAAAATTATATTAAGTGAAGTAAGCCAGGCCCAAAGAAACATAGGTCCCATGGTTTCCCTTATTTGCAATATCTAGTATATGTATGAGTCAAGTGGAAAAGGTCAGATAATGTGATGTTAGGAAAACGAACCCTTGAATATGTATTTTAATGGTTTTTTTTTCATGCACGTGTTTCTAACGCATTTATAGGATTGTTTCTTTGTTGCTTTGTATGTTCCCCCCCCCCACAGTGTAACCCCCGCTTTCACTATATTTGATGTCAGTATAACTTATGGGGGAGATGGGGACAAACAAGTCGTTTAAGGATTCAGGTGGACCTGTTGCAACAATGAGAAGTACAAAATGTCGTGTGAAAAAGGAGCTTTACGGTGGGGGGGGCGGGGAAGGGGGAAGGATTGGGTTGGGGGGAGGGGGGTGGCTGGGAAGGGAGATGAAGTGTAAACAAAGGAGGAGGCTGCAATGCTTGGTAGGAAATGTGTGCATTATCCTGCCCATGTAGTTGTAACCCCTCTGTACAGTATGTTCTCAAATAAAATAAAATAAAATTAAAAAAAAAAAAAAGAATTTATGGAGTAAGCAAGCAGGCAACCAGGCAACCAGACAACCAGTCCAAAAAAAAAAAAAGGCAGACACAGTCAGACAGACAGAGAGACCCACACAGCTCCTTGACTTCATGGGTGTTTTCAAGGTTAAAGCGGGGGGGGGGGGGGGGAATGTGGCAGCTGAGTTATGCACAGATAGTTAGTTGTTTTATCTTTGCCCCAACCTGAATTTCTAGATGTTTGGGGCATTTCTTTACAGGTAAGAGAAAGAGGTCACTGACTCTTCCTTCCTTCCTTCCTTTTTTCTTTCCTTTCTTTCTTTTTTCCCCCACCATCTCTCTCTCTCTCTCTCTCTCTCTCTCTCTCTCTCTCCTTTTTCTCTATTTTTTTGGAGGGGTGGGCAATCCTGGGTCTTGAAGTCAGGGCCTGAGTACTGTCACTCAGACACTCAGCTTTTTCGGCTCAAGTCTAGCACTGTACCATTTGAGCCACAGCGCTACTTATGTCTATGTACGTGATATCTATCTATCTATCTATCTATCTATCTATCTATCTATCTATCTATCTATCTATCTATCTATCTATCTATTGATATAGATATACATCTACATATATCTATATATATCTATGTGTGTGTGCGTGCGTGTGTGTGCGTGAGTATGCGTGTATGTATATATCTATACATATATATGTGTTTATATGCATATACATATATAAACACATTCATTTATTTATACATATACGTATATACGTATAAGCACACATATGTTCATTTATTTATACATATATATACATACACACACACACACACACATATATATATATACTTATACATAGTGTGATACACACATATAAATATACGTATATCCACTTATTATTTACGTGCTTTTTTTTTTTTTTTTTTTTTTTTTTTGTCGGCCTTGGGGCTTGAACTCTGGGCCTGGGCGCTGTCCCTCAGCTCTTCAGCTCAAGGCGAGCGCTCTACCACTTGAGCTACAGCACCACTTCCGGTTTTCTGGTGGTTTATTGGAGATCGGAGTCTATAGGTCTCTCCTGCCCGGGCTGGCTTTGAACCGCGATCCTCAGATCTCAGCCTCCTGAGTAGCTAGGATTACAGGCGTGAGCCACCAGCGGCCCGGCTTATTTACATGCTTTTTGGTTGTTGTTTTTTTTATCTCCCCCCTCCCCCGCCCAGACGTGGGGCCTTGGGAAGGGATCTGCAGGGGGGGGTGTGCAGAGGCATTTTCTCCTTCGGGAAACCAGGTGATGATTTAGTAAAATTAGCCATCCATCCTTGAGACATTCTCAAGGAAGTGGACTGGGAATGTGGGTGGTAGACAGCTTCCCTAAAAACTCGGGTCTAAATGGCAGCAGAGATGGCAGCGGCATCCATCTTGTTTACAGACCGAGTCTCCATGTTCAACATGAGACTCCTCTAAACTGAGTCTTTGCATGTTCTTGAGCTCATGTGTGGCTTTCATATTCTGTGTGGGTTGACACGGGCGGGCGGGTGGCCAGGCGGGTGATTCATTGGAGATAAGAGTCTCTTTTGGGGCACCGGTTCCTGCTCCCTCCTTCCTTCGGGGACACCAAGGAAGAAGTTGCCTCTGGCGGGTTCCAGGCTGGCAAGCTGAGTAAGCAGAGGCCACTGGGCCTGAAATACAGTTCTGCCTTGAGTCCACAAAGAAAAGCAAGGGGTGGGGGAGGGGAGAGGACAGAGACACAGGAGAGACAGACAGAGAGGAGAGACAGAGACGGAGAGAGAGAGACAGAGACCCAGAGACCGATGGAAAGACACACAGAGTAAGAGATGGAAGGGGGAGCGAGAGATCCACAAGTCCAACTAGATCTGAGATACACACACACACACACACACACACACACACACACACACACACACACACACACAGAGGCAGACAGACGGAGACATGGAGGGGGAGCCCTAGAGACCCATCAGTGTGACTGACTAGATCACCTGAATAAATTTATTCCTTCCCTGCCCTGCCCTCATGTATTAAGGTAGACGATTGGTATGGAGTTCTTCTTGTCACCAAACACAGGTGAGGGCTAGTGACTTTTTACCCTTCCATGTACGGACTCTTCCCTTAGGACCCTTGATTTCGATCATTGAATAAGAATTTCTGGAGGAGTCACTCTGGTGGAGTTTTTATGGAGTAAGTAAGCAAGCAGGCAAGCAGACAACCAGACCCCCCAGAAAGGCACAGACAGACAGACAGACAGACAGACAAGGACATACTCTAATACAGTGTGGGTGCTCTTGAAGGGAGAGAGACCTACACAGCTCCTTGACTTCATGGGTGTTTTCAGGGTTAAATAGGCGGGGGGGGGGGGGGGGAGGGATGTGGCAGCTGAGTTATGTACAGATAGTTAGTTGTTTTATCTTTGCCCCAACCTGAATTTCTAGATGTTTGGGGCATTTCTCTACAGGTAAGAAAAACAGGTCATTGACCATTCCTTCCTTCCTTCCTTCCTTCCTTCCTTCCTTCCTTCCTTCCTTCCTTCCTTCCTTCCTTCCTTCCTTCCTTCCTTCGTTTTTTACTTTCTCTCTTCCCCCCACCCTCTCTCTCTCTCTCTCTCTCTCTCTCTCTCTCTCTCTCTCTCTCTCTCTCTCTCCTTTTTCTTTATTTTTTTTTGGGGGGGTGGGCAATACTGAGACTTGAAGTCAGGGCCTCAGCACTGTCACTCAACTTCTTTTGCTCAAGTCTAGCACTGTATCACTTGAACCACATCACCACTTCTGGCTTTCTCTCTCTCTCTACACAGACACACACACAGACACACACACACACACACAGACACAGACACACACACACACACACACATGCATATACATACATATACCAATATATATTTATACACACACATATATATATATATATGCTTACATATAGTGTGATACACACATATATATTTATTATTTTCAGTTTTTTTGTTGTCGGGCGTGAGGCTTGAACTCTGGGTCTGGGTGCTGTCTCTCTGCTCTTCATCTGAAGGCTCACAACTGTTCTGCCACTTGAGCCACAGTGTGCCACTGATCCCCTTTTCTGTTTATATAGTGCTGAGGAATCAAACCCAGGGCCTCATGCTTGCAAGGCGAGCGAGCACTCTACCACTAAGCCACCTTCCTAGCTCTCCCCCCTTTTTTGGCCAGTCAAGCATGGAAGGCTCCTGCATATTGTTTGTATGGACATACTCACAGCTGAATAACTGAGTTGTTTTGCTTAATAAAAAAAAAATCCTGGTGTTGATATATGTGGAGGGGAAGGGAAAAAACAAATTGTTAAAACAGGGATACAGGAGGACCCATTGAAACAATGAGATATACAAGTCGTTATGTCGAAAAACGAACTTTACAACTTTGGGGAGGGACGGGGGGGGGGGGGGGGAGGGGGGGGAGGATACGAAGGGATGGAAAGGGGAAACAAAGCAGGAGGCTACAATGCTTATAAGAAATGTGCTCATTATCTTACCCATGTAATTGTAACCTCTCTGTACAGTATTTTTACAATAAAAATATATTTAAAAGTATATATATATATATTTTAAAAACTTGGTACAGTAGTCTAGAAACATGGTGGCTATTACAGCCTTCATTTGCTTCACTTGACCACTGTTTTCTCATTTAAAAGCTTTTGGCGACAAGCATGATTATTTTTCATGGGGTGTGGGTGACTGTTTTGAGGCTTTCCCAAATTTTTATGTCCACCAGGTTACCAGATCTAAGGAAAACCCAGAAGTTCGGGAATTAAGTAACTCTCAGGCTCAAACTACAGAGAAAGAAAAGGAGAAAGAGAGACCTGTGGAGGGAAGGGGGTGGGGAGTTGGGGGGAGAGGTCATAGAAAGGAAAAGAAAACAGGGAAAAATAAAAACACAAAGTAAAGGTCGTTTTTAAGTGGAGGCCTGGACTCAAACCAGGCCACTGACTGAGGCTTCCTCATTATGGGATTGCAAAAGTGGGCCTTGGCTTCTTGCAGAAGTCATCTCGATGTGTTGGTATTCTGCTGTACATATCATTTGGAAGCAACTCTATCTTTTCACTCCATGGTGAATGTATTCACATATATGTTCCTATAGAAAAAAAACCAGTTTAGTGTGTTTTCTCTCTCATATGCAAAAGGTATGTTTAAAATAGGGGAGAAATTAGATCTCTGGACTGACTGCCTGGCTGGCTGCTTGGCTGGCTGCTTGGCTGGCTGCTTGGCTGGCTGCCTGGCTGCCTCACTCACCCACTCACTCACTCACTCACTCACTCACTCACTCACTCACTCATTCACTCACTCACTCACTCACTCACTCACTCACTCACTCACTCACTCACTCACTCACACACAGTAAGGCCCAAAAGACAGGATAGATACTTTTAGGGGGAGAAACACCCACCGAGGCAAGGCCCAATGGTTATGTGCCCAGAAATGAAAGTGAAACCTTGAAAACACGCAGAGGAAAAAGAAACAAAGTAAACTCTCTACCTTGAGCCTGTAGTAGGGTTTAAGAGATGATTCTGTTGGTTTCCCATGCATGCATGGGGGGGGGGGGGTGGTTTGACCCATGCTCTGTTTCTTTTTAAAATTTACTTCCCTCCCCGGTGTAAGTTTCCTCCTTTCTTTGAGGAAACTCTTTGCTCCGTTCCCACAGTATACTCATTGTTTGGGCAAAAGCTCAGAGGAAGGGAGCTGCTCTTTTCCCTTCCACCACCCACCCCCACCTATTAGTTTTCTTTCCTAATAACTATTCGTTTATGAGGGACTGAAAAGTGAAGAAAATAGGATGTGTATGTGACTTCACTGGAGCCATTCATTAGGAAGCTGTCCGGCTGTCTTGTCTCTGAATTCCTGGTGGTGCTTTCCCAGGCCTCATTTCCCCCTGGAAATTATCCTGCTTGCCTCTGTGTTCAATTCTGGGAAGGAAGATAGGCCGAGATAAGGCAACATCTTGGCACAAAGCTGGAACACACGGCCACCTCGCCTCACGGGTACAGAGCCTAATCACCCTACCCGGAGGGTCCTCTGTCAATAGTTTCTTAGAACGATTTTTATTAGTTTAGTGGCCCTACTGAGGTTGAAATTTAAGGCCTCAACTCAGGCAGGCCGGCTCGGGGTGTGCGTGTTTGTTTCTTCTTCTTTCTCCTCCCCCCCCCTCCCCCCCCCCCCCCCCCCCGCTGCCAGGGCGCTTAAATCGTTGCCATGACGACATTTACAAGACAAAGGAAAGTTGCCTGAAGTTCCTGAGTTGACTGGGGCTCCAGGCTTAAACCAGCCCACCCCACCCCCACCCCCGCCCTGCCCTGAGTCCGCTGCGAAACACTCCTGCGGGGTGGGGAGGGGCGCCCAGCCCTCAGCTCCTGTAACTTCATTAGCGCGCGGGGTGGGGTGGGGGGGGGAGTGAATCAGCCTCCCCTCCCCCTCCCCGTCTTTACAAAAGTGGCCTCTTTTGCCCTTGGGCAGGAAAAGCCTGCGCGCTCTCTCTCGGGTCTTTTTCTGCTGGGACCCTCCCTGCCTACCACCAGCAGCCACTGACTTCCTGCAAGATGGAGTTGTCAGACTGCTTCCACCCGCCCGCTGCCAGTAGTATGCCTCCCGCCCAAGCCCGCCAGGGACAGAATGGGAGGGGCGGGCGGGGAAGCTGGCATGCTTGCCTGTGCTCTGCCCTCTGCCCCTCCGGGAGGCATGACTGTGACCGTGGGATGTCCCCGTGGCCGACCCCTAAGCTCCCACCCTCTGGACGGAGGAGAGTGAGGGGGAAAAAGGAGTTCAGGAGTCTTGTCTTCCCTCCATCTTCCCGCCTAGGTCAGGCCAGGATCTGCCTCTCTTCTCCCTGTCCCTGTTCCCCGTTCCTCTAAAGGAGTGACTGGAGAAACTGTCCGTCTGTGTTTGTGATTGTGATTAACATCGCAAAAACCTTCAAAGAATCTCAGATCGGTTAGAAGCCCGTTGGGTTTCACTTCTCAGGCGTGAGGGGTTGTTATCTCCCCCGTCCTCTCTCTTGATTTTTTTTTTTTACAAATTGTTAGGGAAATGGTGACATACAGAACGGTTAAAGTATGCCAGTCCGCACCGGTGGCTCGCGTCTGTAATCCTAGCTGCTCAGGAGGCTGAGAGCTGAGGATCACGGTTCAAAGCCAGCCAGGGCAGGAAAGTCACCAGACTCTTATCTCCAATAAGGCACTGGAAAATCGGAAGTGGCGCTGTGGCTCAAGCGGTAGAGCGCTCGCTTTGAGCTGAAGAGTTTAGGGACAGCACCCAGGCCCAGAGTTTAAGAAACACCACCGACCCCCCCCCCCCCCAAAAAAAAAGGATAGGAAAGATTACATTACATAAGTGGGGTAGGAAGAGTACATTTTTTTTTAATTAATAAGTTTTTTTTTTGTTTTTGTTTTTTTTTTTTTTTCTCGTGGGGCTTGAACTCTGGGCTTGGGCGCTATCCTGCCCGGGCTGGCTTTGAACCGCGATCCTCAGATCTCAGCCTCCTGAGTAGCTAGGATTACAGGCGTGAGCCACCGGCGCCCGGCTAATGAGTTGTTTTAATTGTGAAAATACTTACAGAGTGGTTACAATGACAGGAGCAAGAGCAAGGAAATGAGTACATTTCTTATCAAGCATTGCTGCCTCCTCCTTTGTTTCCATTCCTGCCCTCCCATTTCCCCCCACCCCCAAAAAAAGAGTACATTTTTTTTGGACAATGTCACCCCTTCCCTGGCTCTCTCACAGATTTTCCCTCCCTCAAGTTCTGTTTGTTCCCCAGCCACAGGTTGTGTGTCAACATAGTGTCTAGTGAGTGCCACTGTTGCACTTCTTCATCCTGGGTCCCTCCATTTCTTGCCCCTCCCGGAAATAGATGAAGGAAGAAACAATGGGGGGGGGGGAAGAGAAAACAAAATAACGTCGATGATAACAAACACAAAGAAAGGGGAAGACTTCTTATATGATCAGAGGTATATAGGCATTGCACTTTGGTGAGCCTCATGTCTTCAATTAAGCAACCCAAAGGCCAGAAGTGGAGTTTTGGCTCAAATGGCAGACTGCCAGTCTCTCTGTTTTTTTTTTTTTTTTGGCACGGGGTAGGGGGTGTCCGGTCGTGGGCCTGAACTCTGGGCCTGGGCGCTGTCCCTCAGCTCTTCAGGTTAAGGCTAGCACTCTACCACTTGAGCCACAATGCCACTTCCGGCTTTTTTCTGCTTATGTGGTGCTGAGGAATCGAATCCGGGGCCTCATGCACGCAAGGCAAGCGCTCTACCACTGAGCCACCTTGCCAGCCCCAGAGTGCCAGTCTTGAGCACAAGAGCCACGGGACAGCACTCAGGCTCTGAGTTCAAGTCCCAGGATTGGGGCGTGCACACACACACCCTGCACCCCTTGATCTTTGCTGCTGTTTCCTACCACACAGACACAGGCACGCATGGCAGCATGTGATCTACCTCTTCCCCTCCCCCCCCACACACTTTGCACTGCCACCACCGCCGCCGGCGCCGCCGCCGCCGCCGCCGCCACCAACTATAGCAACAGACTTCCTAGGCTTCCCCTCCGCGCCCGCCACCCTCCCCCCCCCCCCCCCCCCGGCCCCTAGTTTAGATCGATGAACCAAAGTGTCCCCACTGCACGTTCGGCTCTGGCAAATATCAGATAGGATTACAGTGATGAGGAGAGAGGCGAGACCCGCCATGGATTGACTGTAGATCCCAGAGGACAGAATGCCAGCCCAGGCCCATTCATGGGTCAAGCCAGGAAAATGTTTTTTGGTTTTGTTTTTGTTTTTCATTTGCGGTCTCTCTCCACACCCGGTGTGCTTTGTCTGTCTGTCTCTCTGTGCGATAGGGGTTTGCCATTCATGACCTGTGTGGGCGGGGATGCTGGGGCGTGTGTGTGTGTGTGTGTGTGTGTGTGTGTGTGTGTCTGTGTTTGTCTGTGTGTGTGTGTGTGCGTGCGTGTGTGTGTGTGTGTGTGTGTGTGTGTGCGCGCGCGCGGGTGAGGGGGAGGTGTTCCTTCCTCACAAGACCTTCCTAAAGTGTCGGTTCGGTCGGGATCGATCTTGGGCCTGACGTTGTTTTTCCTTGTTTCGGGGTGCCACCTACTGGACACCGTGTGGAGTGACAGGGAGTGATTCGGGGCTGATGGCGGAGGCTGGCGACTCTCGCGAGAGTCTCGCAGACTCTCGCGAGAGTCGCGATGAGGTATCGCCGGCTCTCTTCTGCGGCTTTATTTACAACAAAACAAAATGAAACCACAGCAAACAAGGAAATTTTCTTGAAGGGAGGGCCGAGCGGAGGGGGAGGGGGGCCCGCAGGGGGTGTTTCTTTTCGTTATTTTCTGGACACGGAATTCGTTTGGATATTACGTCTTATGAGCAAACTGTACCAGTTTATTTACGGTTGTAATTTATATACAGTAACACAAATGTCTTTACGTCAGTATTATGAAAAAGGGTCCCACGGCTGCAGTGGGTGAAAGATTGAGACGGGAACATTTCTCAAGGAGTGCCAAGAAAATGGAAAACAGGCAATGCAATAGTTCAGGGAGAGTTATAAATATCAAGTGCTGCCCTAGGTGAAATTTCATGCAAATGTCCTCACCCACTCAGGTAAACTTTTTATATAGGTATCAGAATAAAATTTCTTGAACTATATAGACTTTTATTCACTTGATTTCCCTTAAGTAAGTTAAAATAACTGGCTGTTGACAGGGCACATCTGGATATTTCTATCGGTCCCATAGAGATAATCTGTTAAATTTTAGAACACGGTAGATTATATTTGCTATTTCCCCAAATGGACTTTACAAAAGCCATCCGTGGCCCCAAAGATGTATCTGGACCTCTCATCATGTGTGACTAAATAGGCCTCAGTGAATTAAGCTGAGAAAGCTGCAAAACAAAGCAGATCACTTCAGTTATGGAACATGAATAGAACAAAAGTAGCTTTATGCCACTGGATCTTTAGTGAGAAGATAGAATAAAAAGAAGAAAAAAATATTGGAGGATGCAATATAAACCAATTGAAACGTATCCAACCGATGATCTGGCTTTGAAGTGGCTATTTACTGGTGTGGTCCTAGACCATGGTGTCCAGAAGGATACATCAATGTGTTTTGAAAGATCCTAAACCAAATATACTTGTAATAATGACAGGTACGTTTCTGTCCTCCTAATTCCAGCTTTAATCCTAACAGGTCCGGTTGTGATAATACGTTCACAGTCGTGCCACTTAGGGATATCACGTCTTATGTCTTCTCTGCAATATCTTAAATGCTCAGAGAAGTTACACCTTCTGACAAAAGGACGTTATGTGTGTCACCCACACGGGGACACACACACACACACTCTGTTTGCCCGGAGTGCTGTGTAGCTTACCATGTCCAGTTATAGTTTAGGTCTAGCATCCACATAGGAGGGAAAACACGTGCCGTGCCGTTGGTCGGTCGGTCGGTCGGTCTGTCTGTCTGTCTTTCCGCCGGTCTGTCTTCCCCTGGCATCACCTGTTCTAGGTTCTTCTCCGCCGCCGGCAACCCCCTCCCCCCCCCCCCCCCCCCCCGCCCCTCGCGCTCCTAGTCCGTCGATCTACTTCCCTCTGTCTGACATAATCTTATTCTTATTCTTTGGGGAATGGATGAATAAACTTTTACCTTGTGGATACTGTACACACACCGTAACGTGTGTGTGTGTGTGTGTGTGTGTGTGTGTGTGTGTGTGTGTGTGTGTGTGTGTGTGTGTTGACGGAATAGAGTGTTTGCCATGCCTGAACCCCTGGCTCTGCCTCTCTACCCGTCTGTGATGCGATGTGTGTGCTGGGGCACTTGTGCCTGCGTATGTTCCCAGTGCGAACTCCAAAGAGAAGTACGCCCGCCGGGCCTGTGGGTTCTAACCATGCTTCACCCCCGGGCGATAGGATCGCCCCTCTGACTGACGCCTCCACTCTGTTTGGGCCGGGGCCCCTCGTCTCTCCCTGTGTTTCCTCCTAGGGTTCCCTACCTGCCCTCCCCCCAGCCCCGCACACACACACACACACACACACACACACACACACACACACACACACACACACACACACTGTGCACCGCCACGCTCGGGTCCAGGTCCTCCACCACAGGCATGTGAGTGATGATGCCTCTACCCTCCGACACCTGTGTGTAGGGTTTAGATTCATCGCCTCATGCCCCGAATCCTGCTCCAGAGAGAGAGTGGCAGAGCCTATTAGAAAAGGCTAGCTGTCTGGACAGGCTAGAGTACGAACCGGTGAGAAGGTCGTTCCGTCCGGTGCGGTGCCCGGGGATAAGCGTCACACGGGTGCCACCTCCCCTTCCTTCCCCACCCAGCCAGCAGCGGCTCTCGTTTGGCTTTCCTGTCATTCGGTGATGGGTGAGTGGACTCATGCTTCCCATTGCACGGTCACCGTGGTTTTCCAGACCTGTGTGCGTGACGTAGCTACTCTCTGTGTGTTAGAAGAAACCTCTCTCTGGCCTTCCCCCTGCCCTTTCCCTGCCTGTGAGGGGTGGCGGGTGGGGGCGGGGGGAGGGAGTGTGTTGTGGGGCGGGCGAGGAGCGGACTTTCACAAGTGAGCGGGGTGCCTCCCGACGGCTCGTCTCTTGCTGGAGCCGACCCATCTTTGGGAGTTTTTTTTTTTTTTTTTCTCTTTCTGGTTTCCATCTGGGGGAAAAAGAAAACAAAACGTACAAACAACCCCCCCCACTCCCCCCCCCCCCCAAAAAAAAGACGGGCAGGCAGACGGTGGGACGAGCGCTCACTTGCCCTTTTCTGGCCATGTTGGGCGGGGGTGGGGGTCTTGCCACGGGCGGCGGAGGTCGTGCGGGTGGCCGGTTCGTTTTCTCTCGTGGTGCGGGCCTGCCGTCTTTGCCGCCCCTTCCTGCTTGGGACCGATCCCAGCTTCCCGGTTCTCGGGTTCGGGCCGCTCCGTTCGGGCGAATCTCGTCCTGGTTCCTGGTTTCACTTTGGTCGCTGGCGGCGGCGGCGGCGGCGGCGGCGGCGGCGGCGGCGGCGGCGGCTCGATCTCGGTCTAGGTCTCTGGTGGCTCTGGTGTCGTTCGTGAGGTCGCAGAGAGGACCCGGCTGCAGGTCCTGACCTAGGTTGTGCCACTCGGTGCGTGGCGGTGGTGAGTGAGGCGATTTGTTTCCGTGTTCTGTGTCTCCGGAGCTCAGAGCCGGCCGGCGCGCGCCGATCCGGGGTACGGCGGCTCGGTGGAGTCGGTCGTTGGAAGGCGGTTGTCGTGCTCCCCCTGGCGTCCGCTTTGATATGACAGTCCCCTCGTTCTCAGCCGAGCGAGCGAGTGGAGGAGGAGGAGGTCTGGCGGCAGCGAGCCGGGCGGAGGCCCGGCCTCTGCCGGGTGCCGGGCGCGACTGTCGCCGTGGTGTCGCTGTGGCGCCGGGGCGGCTGTTCTGTCGGACTTTGCGCCCGCAGGCGAGCGCGGGGTGGGGCCGTGCGTCGCCGCTCTCTCTTCGGTGCCCGGTCTGTGCGGGGGGTGGCAGCTTTGTCGGGTCGACCAGTAGTTCTGTCTGGGCCCGACGCCTTGTCCTCCTCCCCTCCCTGGACTCTGGTCTTTGAGGGCGAAAAAAGGAGAGTACGAGGGACGTCTCGGGAGTCGGGGGAGAGGGTCCCCGGGTGAGCCGATAGGTGGTGGGGCCGGTCCCGGCCCGGACTCGGACCCCCCCCCCCCCTCCCCGGAGTCACCTCCGAGTGAGCGCTTGGCGCGTGCCGGGCGCGAGGGCCTGGGTCGCCGGCCCCGTGTGGCCTCCCTCCACGGCCTCCTCCACGGCCCCGGAGGCCGGAGGACAGACCTCTCCGGCGGGAGGAGCCGTGGGCACGGCCGAGGCGAGCCTCGGGGCCGGGACCTACGCCCCCCCCATCCCCGACATAGGATGGTCGTCGGAGTCACCTCCGAGTGAGCGCTTGGCGCGTGCCGGGAGCGAGGGCCTGGGTCGCCGGCCCCGTGTGGCCTCCCTCCACGGCCTCCTCCACGGCCCCGGAGGCCGGAGGACAGACCTCTCCGGCGGGAGGAGCCGCGGGCACGGCCGAGGCGAGCCTCGGGGCCGGGACCTACCTACCATCTGCGGGGACTTGCCCGGTGGGCCCTGCGTAGGGGAAAACTCGAGGCGGAGGGAGCACCTCGGGAGTCGGGGACCCGAGCCCGGGAGTCCCGGGTGTGTGCGTGCTGGCGGCAGGGCGCTCACCACCGACCCCGCGCGGTGTGGGTGTGGTGGTTGGGTGCCTCTCGGAGTGGGTGCCTCGCGTCTGCCGGGGGAAGGCTCCCCGTACCGCCCGTGCGGTGAGCCCGTGCACACCCGGGGTGTGTGCCTGCGAGGTAGTGGGGCGGGAGCGTCCCTTGACCCCGCTCCCGCCCTGGCTCTTCGTCTGTCTTCGCCTTATGTGGTCGACCAGCTGTCCCTGAGAGTTCCGTGTCTGGCTCTGTTGGGGACGTGTTGGGGACAGGTGTCCCTGATGTGGTTTCCGAGAGGTCCCTGTCGCCAGCGAGTTGTCGCCCCTGCCTGACGACCTGGTTTTGGCGTGGTGACGTGAGGATTTTGTACCTGCAGGAGGGTGCTGGCATGCTGTGTCCCGGTGGCTGTCAGCGGGTCTCTGGGGGCTCTCTCGGATGCTGTGTGCCGGGCCTTTCCCGTCTCTTCCCGGTCCGGGTCCCCCTGTCCTTCCCCTCACACCCTGGGCTCCCGCTGCCCTGGGCAGGCCCTGTGTCCCTGTGGTGGCTCGTGGGTGTGGTGGTGGTTGGCGGCTGAGTGAGTCCCGTCGTCCTTGATCTCTCCCCCGCTCCCGGTGCTGGATTCTGGCCCTTGCCTCGGCACGCTGAGGAGGAGAGTGGTTGGTTGCCTGGGGTGTGCATAGGTAGGGCCCGCACGGTGTGCTTCCCTCGCCGTGGCCGGCTTGAGGAGGAAAAAGGGGGGGGGGCCGCCGGCCGCCGAGTCCGGACTCTTGCGTGTGCGGCATCCCCGTTCTGCCGTTGGGCTCGCCCGACCTCCGTGACTTTTTTTTTTTTTCCTTCCTCCTATCGCCCCTAGCTCCAACTCCCCCGACCTGCCGCTTCCCGATGGCGGGCCTGGTCGGCCGCTGAGCTGCGCTACCTCCCGAGCGCTGTCCGTGGCTTTTTTTCTTTTTTTTTTTTTTTTCCTTTTTTTTTCCTCCCTTTCTAGCTTCTTCGGTCCTGTGCCCGGCAGAGGTGTCCTGGTTATCCCGAGTGCCAGGGACGCTTAAGCCCCGTGGTATTTTTTTCATTTTTTTTTTTCTTTTTCTTTTTACCTCGCTCCTTACTCACGGAAGGGTGTCTGTCCTGGCTACGCTTTTATCC